>NC_092171.1:35740949-35970949 GCF_045791955.1 Oncorhynchus clarkii lewisi | reverse complement strand
ACAACATGCTACAATACCCCAGCATGGGGCAACAGAATAGTATTAACAACATGCTACAATACCCCAGCATGGGGTAACAGAATAGGATTAACAACATGCTACAATACCCCAGCATGGGGCAACAGAATAGTATTAACAACATGCTACAATACAACAGCATGGGGAAACAGAATAGTATTAACAACATGCTACAATACCCCAGCATGGGGTAACATAACAGTATTAACAACATGCTACAATACCCCAGCATGGGGCAACAGAATAGTATTAACAACATGCTACAATACCCCAGCATGGGGCAACAGAATAGTATTAACAACATGCTACAATACCCCAGCATGGGGTAACAGAATAGTATTAACAACATGCTACAATACCCCAGCATGGGATAACAGAATAGTATTAACAACATGCTACAATACCCCAGCATGGGGTAACAGAATAGTATTAACAACATGCTACAATACAACAGCATGGGGCAACAGAATAGTATTAACAACATGCTACAATACAACAGCATGGGGCAACAGAATAGTATTAACAACATGCTACAATACCCCAGCATGGGGCAACAGAATAGTATTAACAACATGCTACAATACCCCAGCATGGGGCAACAGAATAGTATTAACAACATGCTACAATACAACAGCATGGGGCAACAGAATAGTATTAGCAATATTTCTGCATTTTTTATATTTTATTTCACCTTTAGTTAACCAGGTAGGCAAGTTGAGAACAAGTTCTCATTTACCACTGCGACCTGGCCAAGATAAAGCAAAGCAGTTTGACACATACAACAACACAGAGTTACACATGGAGTAAAACAAACATACACTCAATAATACAGTAGAAAAACAAGTCTATATACAATGTGAGCAAATGAGGTGAGATAAGGGAGGTAAAGGCAAAAAAAGGGCATGGTGGCGAAGTAAATACAATATAGCAAGTAAAACACTGGATTGGTAGATTTGCAGTGGAAGAATGTGCAAAGTAGAGAAATAATGGGGTGCAAAGGAGCAAAATAAGTAAATACAGTAAGGGGAGAGGTAGTTGTTTGAGCTAAATTATAGATGGGCTATGTACAGGTGCAGTAATCTGTGAGCTGCTCTGACAGCTGGTGCTTAAAGCTAGTGAGGGAGATAAGTGTTTCCAGTTTCAGAGATTTTTGTAGTTCGTTCCAGTCATTGGCAGCAGAAAACTGGAAGAAGAGGCGGCCAAAGGAAGAATTGGTTTTGGGGGTGACCAAAGAGATATACCTGCTGGAGAGCATGCTACAGGTGGGTGCTGCTATGGTGACCAGCGAGCTGAGATAAGGGGGGACTTTACCTAGCAGGGTCTTGTAGATGGCCTGGAGCCAGTGGGTTTGGCGATGAGTATGAAGCGAGGGCCAGAGAGAGCGTACAGGTCGCAGTAGTGGGTAGTATATTAGGCATTGGTGACAAAACGGATGGCATTGTGATAGACTGCATCCAATTTATTGAGTAGGGTATTGGAGGCTATTTTGTAAATGACATCGCCAAAGTTGAGGATCGGTAGGATGGTCAGTTTTACAAGGGTATGTTTGGCAGCATGAGTGAAGGATGCTTTGTTGCGAAATAGGAAGCCAATTCTAGATTTAACTTTGGATTGGAGATGTTTGATGTGAGTCTGGAAGGAGAGTTTACAGTCTAACCAGACATCTAGGTATTTGTAGTTGTCCACATATTTTAAGTCAGAACCGTCCAGAGTAGTGATGTTGGACGGGCGGGCAAGTGCAGGCAGCGATCGGTTGAAGAGCATGCATTTAGTTTTACTTGTATTTAAGAGCAATTGGAGGCCACGGAAGGAGAGTTGTATGGCATTGAAGCTCGTGTGGAGGGTTGGTAACACAGTGTCCAAAGAAGGGCCAGAAGTATACAGAATGGTGTCGTCTGCGTAGCGGTGGATCAGAGACTCACCAGCAGCAAGAGCGACATCATTGATGTATACAGAGAAGAGAGTCGGTCCAAGAATTGAACCCTGTGGCAACCCCATAGAGACTGCTAGAGGCCCGGACAACAGGCCCTCCAATTTGACACATTGAACTCTATCAGAGAAGTAGTTGGTGAACCAGGCGAGGCAATCATTTGAAAAACCAAGGCTATCGAGTCTGCCGATGAGGATGTGGTGATTGACAGAGTCGAAAAGTTGAATATCAGGGGGGCTGTTCGATGCTAATGCAGAACGCCACAGGATGTTTTTGTGTTGGGTAAGGGCAGTCAGGTCTGGAGAGAAGCAAGGGATATATCTGTTCCTGGTTCTAAATTTCTTGAATGGGGCACACCTATTTAAGATGGTTAGGAAGGTATTTTTTTTTTATAACCAGGCATCCTCTACTGACGGGATGAGATCAATATCCTTCCAGGATACCCCGGCCAGGTCGATTAGAAAGGCCTGCTCGCTGAAGTGTTTCAGGGAGCGTTTGACAGTGATGAGTGGAGGTCGTTTGACCTCTGACCCATTACGGATGCAGGCAATGAGGCAGTGATCGCTGAGATATTGGTTGAAAACAGCAGAGGTGTATTTAGAGGGCAAGTTGGTTAGGATGATATCTATGAGGGTGCCCGTGTTTACGGCTTTGGGGTGGTACCTGGTAGGTTTATTGATCATTTGTGTGAGATTGAGGGCATCAAGCTTAGATTGTGGGATGGCTGGGGTGTTAAGCATGTTCCAGTTTAGGTCGCCTAGCAGCAAGAGCTCTGAAGATAGATGGGGGGGCAATCAGTTCACATATGGTGTCCAGAGCACAGCTGGGGGCAGAGGGTGGTCTATAGCAAGCTGCAACGGTGAGAGACTTGTTTTTAGAGAGGTGGATTTTTAAAAGTAGAAGTTCAAATTGTTTGGGTACAGACCTGGATAGTAGGACAGAACTATGCAGGCTATCTTTGCAGTAGATTGCAACACTTCCCCCTTTGGCCGTTCTATCTTGTCTGAAAATGTTGTAGTTAGGGGTAGAGATTTCAGAATTTTTGGTGGTCTTCCTAAGACAGGATTCATACACGGCTAGAACATCCGGGTTGGCAGAGTGTGCTAAAGCAGTGAATAAAACAAACTTAGGGAGGAGGCTTCTAATGTTAACATGCATGAAACCAAGGCTATTACGGTTACAGAAGTCATCAAAAGAGAGCGCTTGGGTAATAGGAGTGGAGCTAGGCACTGCAGGGCCTGGATTCACCTCTACATCACCAGAGGAACAGAGGAGGAGTAGGATAATGGTACGGCTAAAAGCTATGAGAATTGGTCGTCTAGAAATAATAAATAATTTCACTTACAATTCACTGTATCACAATTTCTGTCACGTTCTGACCTTTATTTCCTTTGTTTTGTATTTATTTAGTATGGTCAGGGCGTGAGTTGGGTGGGCAGTCTATGTTTGTTTTTCTATGTTTTGGGGCATTTCTATGTTTCGTCCTAGTATGGTTCTCAATCAGAGGCAGGTGTCATTAGTTGTCTCTGATTGAGAATAATACTTAGGTAGCCTGGGTTGCACTGTTTGTTTGTGGGTGATTGTCTATGTTGATGGCTTGTTTCAGCGCAGCACGCATTAGCTTCACGGTTGTTATTTTGTTTACTGTTTTTGTATAGTGTTCAGGTTTTTCTTTATTAAAATTCATGATGAACACATATCACGCCGCATTTTGGTCCTCCGATCCTTCTCGCCTCTCCTCATCAGATGAAGAGGAGGACGACCGTGACAGAATCACCCACCAACCAAGGACCAAGCGGCGTGGTAAAAGACAGCGACGACAGCAGCAGCAACAACAGCAGCAACAACAGCGGCCGGTATCACAGGACTCCTGGACATGGGAGGCGATACTGAACAGAGAGGGACCCTGGGCACAGGCTGGCGAATATCGCCGCCCCAAAGAAGAGCTGGAGGCAGCGAAAGCTGAGCGGCGGCGATATGAGGAGGCAGCACGGCAGTGCGACAGGTACGAGAGACAGCCCCACATTTTTTGGGGGGGTGGCACATGAGGGGTGGAGCTAAGCCAGGTAGTAGACCTGCGCTCACTCCTCGTGCTTATTATAAGCAGCGCGTTACTGGTCAGGCACCGTGTTATGCGGTTAAGCGCACGGTGTCATCAGTACGTGTCCATAGCCCGGTGCGCTATAGGACAGCCCCCGAGAGTGTCATGTGAGCGCGGGCATCGAGCCAGGGCGTATGGTGCCTGCTCAGCGGGTCTGGTCGCCGGTACGCAGTTTTGGTCCAGGGTATCCTGCGCCGGCTCTGCGTGCTGTGTCTCCGGGGCGCTGGGAGGGTGCAGTGCGTCCTCTGCCTGCGCTCCGATCGTGCCGGGCAAATGTGGGAATGGAGCCTAAGGGAGAGGTGCGTGTAGTAAGCACTAGATCTCCCGTGCTTACCCACAGCCCGGTTCAACCTGTGCCTGCACTCTGGAGGGTCCGGGCTAGAGTGGTTGTCCAGCTTGGGGAAGTGGTGCCAAGGTTGCGCACCAGAGCTCCAGTGCTCCCCCACAGCCCGGTCCTTCAGGTGCCTCCTCCTAACACCAAGCCTCCTGAAGGTCTCCCCAGCCTGGTGGTTCCTGTGGCAGCCCCACGCACCAGGCTGTCTCTCTGTCTCCTCGCTGCAGGTGGTCCTGTCTGTCCGGCGCTGCTGCCGGAGTCTCCCGCCCGTCCGGCGCTGCTGCCGGAGTCTCCCGACTGTCCGGCGCTGCTGCCGGAGTCTCCCGCCTGTCCGGTGCTGCTGCCGGAGTCTCCCGCCTGTCCGGCGCTGCTGCCGGAGTCTCCCGCCTTTCCGGCGCTGCTGCCGGAGTCTCCCGCCTTTCCGGCGCTGCTGCTGGAGTCTCCCGCCTGTCCGGCGCTGCTGCCGGAGTCTGAGGCGCCAGAGCCCCTCAGCCCAGAGGCGCCAGAGCCCCTCAGCCCAGAGTCGCCAGAGCCCCTCAGCCCAGAGGCGCCAGAGCCCCTCTGTCCCGAGCAGCCGCCCCTCTGTCCCGAGCTGCCGCCCCTCTGTCCATTGAGAAGAGTGGCCATGGTTAGGAAGCCACGGAGGCGGACAATGAGGCGGACTAAGACAATGGCGAAGTGGGGTCCGCGACCCGCGCCAGAGCCGCCACCGCGGATAGACGCCCACCCAGACCCTCCCCTATAGGTCAAGGTTTTGCGGCCGGAGTCCGCACCTTTGGGGGGGGGGGTACTGTCACGTTCTGACCTTTATTTCCTTTGTTTTGTATTTATTTAGTATGGTCAGGGCGTGAGTTGGGTGGGCAGTCTATGTTTGTTTTCCTATGTTTTGGGGCATTTCTATGTTTCGTCCTAGTATGGTTCTCAATCAGAGGCAGGTGTCATTAGTTGTCTCTGATTGAGAATCATACTTAGGTAGCCTGGGTTGCACTGTTTGTTTGTGGGTGATTGTCTATGTTGATGGCTTGTTTCAGCGCAGCTCGCATTAGCTTCACGGTTGTTATTTTGTTTACTGTTTTTGAATAGTGTTCAGGTTTTTCTTTATTAAAATTCATGATGAACACATATCACGCCGCATTTTGGTCCTCCGATCCTTCTCGCCTCTCCTCTTCAGATGAAAAGGAGGACGACCGTGACAATTTCATTGGGTCAGAAGTTTACATACACTAAGTTGACTGTGCCTTTAAACAATTTGGAAAAATCCAGAAAATAATGTAATGGCTTTAAAAGCTTCTGATAGGCTAATTGACATAATTTGAGTCAAATGGAGGTGTACCTGTTGATGTGTTTCAATGCCTACCTTCAAACTCAGTGCTTATTTGCTTGACATCATGGGAAAATCAAAAGAAATCAACCAAGACCTCAAAAAAAAATGGTAGACCTCCACAAGTCTGGTTCATCCTTGGGAGCAATTTCCAACCACCTGAAGGTACCACGTTCATCTGTACAAACAATAGTACGCATGTATAAACACCATGGGACCACGCAGCCATCATGGCGCTAAGGAAGGAGACGCGTTCTGTCTCCTAGAGATGAACGTACTTTGGCGCGAAAAGTGCAAATCAATCCCAGAACAACAGCAAAGGACCTTGTGAAGATGCTGGAGGAAACAGGTACAAAAGTATCTATATCCACAGTAAAAATGAGTATTATATCAACATAACCTGAAAGGCCATTCAGCAAGGAAGAAGCCACTGCTCCAAAACCGTCATAAAAAAGCCAGATCACGGTTTGCAACTGCAAATAGGGACAAAGATCATACTTTTTGGAGAAATGTCCTCTGGTCTGTTGAAACAAAAATAGAACTGTTTGGCCATAATGACCATCGTTATGTTTGGAGGAAGAAAGAGGAGGCTTGCAAGCCGAAGAACACCATCCCAACCATGAAGCACGGGGGTGGCAGCATCATGTTGTGGGGGTGCGTTGCTACAGGAGGGACTGGTGCACTTCACAAAATAGATGGCTTCATGAGACAGGAAAATTATCTGGCTATAATGAAGCAACATCTCAAGACATCAGTTACGAAGTTAAAGCTTGGTCGCAAATGGGTCTTCCAAATGGATAATGACCCCAAGCATACTTCCAAAGTTGTGGAAAAATGGCTTAAGGACAACAAAGTCAAGGTCTTGGAGTGGCCATCACAAAGCCCTGACATCAATCCTATAGAAAATGTTTGGGCAGAACTGATAAAGCGTGTGCGAGCAAGAAGGCCTACAAACCTGACTCAATTACACCAGCTCTGACAGGAGGAATGGGCCACAATTCACCCAATTTATTGTGGGAAGCTTGTGGAAGGCTACCCGAAACGTTTGACCCAAGTTAAACCATTTAAAGGTATTGCTACCAAATACTAATTGAGTGTATGTAAACTTCTGACCCACTGGGAATGTGATGAAAGAAATAAAAGCTGAAGTAAATAATTCTCTCTACTATTATTCTCACATTTCACATTCTTAAAATAAAGTGGTGATCCTAACTGCCCTAAGACAGGGAATTTTTACTAGGATTAAATGTCAGGAATTGTGAAAAAATGAGTTTAAATGTATTTGGCTAAGCTGTATGTAAACTTCTGACTTCAACTGTATATTATCTGATTTTGGGGTATTTAGTTTCCTGACACAAAAACAAGCCAGTTGATCAGAATATATCATGGAGTTTAAGAAATTGCTGTCTGTCTAGACACAAAAGGCTGTGAAGTCAGATCACCAGGGACCACTGTTGAAGCCCACTTTTTTTCCCTTTAACTCAGAGCAGCAGAACTTTGTAGTTCTGACAAGCATAGAATAATGATATAGGGTTAGAGGGCTTGAACCGATTCAGCACTTGAACTTCAGCAAGGTAAGTTTGATAAGACAACATCTGAAATTACACAGGAAACAGGGACATCTGGTGTTTAGCTTTCAAATGACAGAAATTAGTAAATAAAGAGAGAGAGAGACAGACAGAGAGAGCGAGAGAGAGAGAGAGAGAAAGAGACAGACAGAGAGAGAGCGAGCGAGAGAGAGAGAGACATTGTTAAAACACTGTATATATATATAATATGACATTTGTAATGTCTTTATAGTTTTGAAACTTCTGTATGTGTAATGTTTACTGTTAATTTGTATTGTTTATTTCACTTTTGTATATTATCTACCTCACTTGCTTTGGCAATGTTAACACATGTTTCCCATGCCAATAAAGCCCTTGAATTGAATTGAGAGAGAGAGAGAGAGAGAGAGAGACGGAGAGAGAGACAGAGACAGAGACGGAGACGGAGAGAGAGAGACAGAGAGAGACAGAGAGAGAGAGAGAGACAAAGGGACAGACAGAGAGAGAGAAAGAGAGAGATAGAGAGAGAGAGAGAGAGAGAGAGAGAGAGAGAGGGAGACAGTGTCAGCAGCAGCTGCCAGTACAGTAGGTGCAATCAGGGCACAGATCACAGACTTTATGTTCTACAGCTAACAGTTTCCAGACCGATATAATCTCATGGCTGGAGACAGAGAATAATCACCACTCTCTTACAGGTACAGAGGAGACATGAGCCTACATATCCTGCCTATAGCCTGCAAAACTTTCCTTATAAATGAACATTAATGTAACAGAAAACATGCCTGTTCAGAAAAGGCAACAGAGTTATATACATAGATACATGTCAGTGCCACTTCACACATCTTCAGAACAAACTGCATATGTGTTTGTGCTAATGCTGATTGTGACGGACCAGAATGAGGTCTGATGGGTTCTCTCTATGCCTATCACTGTGCTTCCTGTGAGGGAGGGTAGGGATCACACGCGACATGCCCACCACAAACCGTTCACTGGCAGTGTTTCTTCACATCCTCCTCAGACCAGACACACCATCACTAGCTATAAAAGCGGAAACCACAATGACTCAGTCATTCTGAAACCGAGAGCATCTGGGCCGTGTCGGGCTGGGCTAGTCATGCACACCATTCTCCTCTCCCATCTCTCCTGGCAGTAAAAGGCAGTGATAACATGAGAACATCAGAGGAGACTGGGTGTCACCTTCACCCTCCTTATAAAGTGGAGGATCTGTTGGCCTGGGTGGATTCTACGGTGCTCTAGTCTAACCTAATGTAATGATCCTGCTAAATGTTTGAATTCAATTAAATGGGAAGCACTATGAAGGTTCAATTGAAATACTAATTCATGACCCATTCACAAACATGTTTCTGGCGAAGGCGGGCAGCCTCTCTTAGTGTGTAAATGGTACGCAGTCTCAATATCTGAGTCTAAATGTTTCACAAAGATAAGTGACAGAGAATTTATGTTGGCACAGGAAGCACTAACTTTTTAACCACGACTGAAGCTGGGCAGACTAAATGATAAATCCTGGTATTACTTCACATGGTGCTGTAGCGTTGTAGCCTACAGTATCTGGATAATATGTGTGAAATGCTTGATAATGTATGTGATATCATGAACAGAGAAGTGTATTTTCTGGGTGATTTAAATATTGACTGGCTCTCATCAAGCTGCCCACTCAAGAAACTGTAACCAATGCCTGCAACCTGGTTTAGGTTGTCAGTCAAACCTACCAGGGTATTTACAAACAGCACCATAATAAAATCATTAACATGTAATAATTACATCTTTACTAATGCTGCAGAAATGTGCTTTAAAGCAGTATCCAAATCTGTAGGATGTAGTGATCACAATATAGTAGTTATATCTAGGAAAACCAACGTTCCAGAGGCTGGGCCTAATATAGTGTATAAGAGGTCATACAAAACGTTTTGTAGTGATTCATATGTTGATGATGTAAATAATATTTGCTGGTCTGTGGTGTATAATGAGGAGCAACCAGATGCTGTTGGTCTGTGGTGTGTAATGAGGAGCAACCAGATGCTGCACTTGACACATTTATGAAATTGCTTATTCCAGTTACTAATAAGCACACACCTATTATGAAAATGACTGTTAAATCCCCTTGGATTGATGAGGAATTGAACATTTGTATGGTTGAGATGGATGAGGCAAAAGTCTGGCAGCCTAACTGATTGGCACACATACTGCAAATTAAGAAACGAAATAAAAATAAAAATAAATTAC
Source organism: Oncorhynchus clarkii lewisi (assembly GCF_045791955.1). Lineage (NCBI taxonomy): Eukaryota > Metazoa > Chordata > Actinopteri > Salmoniformes > Salmonidae > Oncorhynchus > Oncorhynchus clarkii. Next base: position 35,961,454 of record NC_092171.1, on the reverse strand, counting down.
ACAATGAAACAAAAACAAATGATATAAAGAATGATAGTAAAAAGCTTTGGAGCACCTTAAATGAAATTTTGGGAAAAAGGGCAAACTCGGCTCCATTCATTGAATGAGATCAACCATCACAAACCCCACTGATATTGCCAACTACTTTAATGACTTTTTCATTGTCAAGATAAGCAAACTTAGGGATGACATGCCAGCAACAAACACTGACACTACACATTCAAGTATACAGTATCTGACCAAATTATGAAAGACAAGAATTGTACTTTTGAATTCCGTAAAGTCAGTGTGGAAAAGGTAAAATAGGTATTGCTGTCTATCAACATTGACAAGCCACCGGGGTCGGACAATCTGGATGGAAAACTACTGACGATAATAGCAGACAATATTGCCACTCCTATTTTCCACATCTTAAATTTAAGCCTACTAGAAAGTGTGTGCCCTCAGGCCTTTTTTTATTTTTTTATTTCACCTTTATTTAACCAGGTAGGCTAGTTGAGAACAAGTTCTCATTTACAACTGCGACCTGGCCAAGATAAAGCATAGCAGTGTGAACAGACAACACAAAGTTACACATGGAGTAAGTAAACAATTAACAAGTCAATAACACAGTAGAAAAAAAAGGGGAGTCTATATACATTGTGTGCAAAAGGCATGAGGAGGTAGGCGAATAATTACAATTTTGCAGGTTAATAACACTGGAGTGATAAATGATCAGATGGTCATGTACAGGTAGAGATATTGGTGTGCAAAAGAGCAGAAAAGTAAATAAATAAAAACAGTATGGGGATGAGGTAGGTAAAAATGGGTGGGCTATTTACCGATAGACTATGTACAGCTGGAACAGTAAAACATTCCTTATGGAACAGTAAAACGCAAATACAGTGAAAATACAGTGAATGGCGCATATTATTAAAAGGTATTGTTGGATATTATTCATCCTAATCAGACATGGTTTTTAACATGGATGATACATTGGAGATAATATAAGACAAGTACTAGAAACAATAGAACACTATGACAAATCAGGGAAACTAGGCCTGGTATTCATAGCTGACTTTGAATGGGCATTTGATAAAGTACTGAACGACTGGAGTTTATATATAAATGCCTGGAATATATCAATTTTGGCAAATCTCTTATAAAATGGGTTAAAGTTATGTATAGTAACCCTATGTGTAAAATAGTAAATAATGGCTACTTCTCAGAAAGTTTTAAACTGTCAAGAGGAGTTAAACAAGGTTGTCCACTCTCGGCATATCTATTTATTATTGCCAATGAAATGTTAGCTGTTAAAATCAGATCCAACAATAATATTAAGTGGTCCAAAATCCAGGGCTTTAAAACAAAGGCGTCATTGTACGCTAATGATTCATGTTTTCTTTCAAATCCACAACCTCATAGAGGATCTAGATAATTTTTTAAACCTCTCTGGATTACAACCAAATTATGACAAGTTAATTATATTGTGTATTGGATCACAAAAAAATACATATCTTACATTATCGTGTAGTTTACCAATAAAATAGTTTGACGGGGATGTGAACATACTCGGTATACATATCCTGAAAGAAATAAATGATCTCATTCCAATATATTTCAATAGAAAGTTGGCAAAAATAGTTAAGATCTTGCTACCATGGAAAGGAAAATACCTGTCTACTTGTTGAAAAATCACCCTGATTAACTCTTTAGTCATACCCCAGTTTACCTATTTGCGTATGGTCTTGCCTATACCTAGCGACCTGTTTTTTAAATTATAGAAGCAAAGAATATACCATTTTATTTGGAATGTCAAGCCAGACTAAATGAAAAGGGCCTATTTCTATAATGAAAATTAATTTGGGGGGGGGCAGAAATGATTAAATATTTTAGTATTAGACAAAGGCTTCAATCTTACAAACGTTATACTTAAATTCGAACTGGTTCTCTAGCAAATAAATAAGAATGTCTCATCCTATGTTCAAGAATGGCCCTTTTCCCTTTATTCACATTACATCCCCTCGCTTTCGGTTATTTGCAAAATAAATCATCTCCAAAATATTGTAATTTATTTATCAAGCCATAGAAAGTTGGTTGCAATTTCAGTTGAATCCACCAGAAAATACAGAACAAATAATATACTAAACACTGTGGTTAAACTCAAGTACACTAATTGATTAATTGATTATTTTTATATAAATTAGTGTGTAAAAGATATAATAAATAGGACTGGTGGAGTGATGTCACACATGCAGCTAACAAAAATATATGGAAATATCTGTTCTACCCCAAAATTACAACCAACTGATTGCAGCATTACCGCAAAAATGGAAGAGGCAAGTGGAAGGGGAAAAAAGTAAGGAACTTGTCTGTCGGCCCTGCATTATAGACCAAAATTGGTTAAAGAAATATGTTGATAAATCAAAAAATATATCCGTTTCATTTAAGGACCAAAAAATTGACCACTGCGCAATATAGATTGCAAAATAGTTTGATGTACCGATTCCATGGCACAAGGTTTAAGAACTGATACGCAACACAATCATTAGTTGTTCATTAGTTTACTCCAATTAGGGGAGGGGTGGTAGGGTTAGCGGAAAATTATAAAGGAGATATATTTTTAAAAGATATGTATATACTGTATATATATATATATATAAAATGTTTTTCTGCCAGACAAAGCTCTGCTGATAGCCAGGTGTAGCAGTCACAAGATGTTGGGCACCGTTTGTCACCGTTATAGTGAAATTAATGTATTGTTTAGTGTTGTGTTGTGTAGTGGCTTTGCTGGCATGGATTCCACTTATTATTGTTTTTGCCCCACCAAGATTTACATGCTAAAAATCTCCACTGTTTTAACAAATATGAGGGGCTAAAATATTCTGAATAGAAATTCAGGAAAAGAGGAAGGAGTAGCAAACAGATGCAAAGAGGAGCCACATCTTGCGTCACTTCCGTAAATCTAGCCTACATAAATAGGGTTGTTCACTGTTGAGTTGACCTGTCAAATACTCAAGCGTTCCAGTGGATGTCAAACATATACCAACTGTTTGGTAAGATGTACACACACTAGGTTGTCATTGGCTGAACGTAGTAAGCTTTACCTTACATTGAGCTAGGTTGGCACATGCCCAGTTCAAGCTTGGGCATGCCTAAGTAAAGAGTTTGAGAGTAAGGTTTCAACACAAACACACATGCACACACGGGCACTGAAACATGCACGCTCACACACACATGCACACACGGCCACTGAAACATGCACGCTCACACACACATGCACACACGGGCACTGAAACATGCACGCTCACACACACATGCACACACGGGCACTGAAACATGCACACTCACACACACATGCACACACGGGCCTTTAATAACATTTTAATGTTCAGTCACCATCACGTTTTTCTCAAAGATGATGATTTATTCACAAAAATGAATTAATAAAAATACCAAACCTTGCACTTTACATCTCAGCAACTACACTGTCCTGTATAGTTTAAGACAGAATCTCTATCTAAAAATGTTGTGATGATTACATTACCCTCCACTCAAATGGCAGGTGTTCTGGCCTATTGGCACTCATCGCTTCAACATTTGACAAAGATTAGAAATAGCTAAAGTTGACACCCAGGAAAACATCCTCTTAAAGAGCAGGAAGTTGGTTATCGGAAAGTTGTGGCACAACCACACACATGTTTCATAGCACAGTAACTATGGTAACAAGCTACACACACACAACGAATAGATATAGAAATAGACAGAAGTGGTACAAACACACAGAGATGTTTCATAACACAGTAACTATGGTAACGAGCCACACACACATCCGCCTACTATCAGAGTGACAAAACATCCACAAGTGGTGCAGGTTACGAGCTGAAATTCGGTCCCAATTCACTCCCTACGCCTTCCCCTTTCCCCTAACCCAGAACACTTTGATGTTTGCAGACCTGTGAGTTCCATCACTACACTGCTTTTGACCCTTCAGATCTGCAAACATCCAAGGTGTTGGGGCCAAGGGGAAGGGGTGGGAAGATAATTGGGACCACAGACTCTCAATTCAGGGATGGATTTAGAATTTCTATGGACAAAACTCCCACAGGTGAAGGTGCAAGCTGAAAATCTAGACTCTCAATTCAGGGATGGCCCCTATCAGAGGATGGTGGTGATGACCTGATGCCATTGTGACAGGGGAGGACACCAACGGAAAGACTGTATCCTGTATTGATCTGTTCTCTGTCCTAGGATAGACTTCCATTTTAGCGAGCAGAAACATTTCTCAGTTGAAGATTGGCTTTGATACACTCTTAAAAATAAGGGTTCCAGTTAGAACCAAATAAGGTTCTTCAGAGCGATGCCATAGGGGAACCATTTGAGGTTCTCTGAAGAACCTTAAAAGGGATGGTTCTTTGAAGAACCACACACACTCATCACCTTATTTTATGGAAATAAGGTGTTGAGCCTTATTTGCATATTTCCCAGGGTGCCCTTTGAGTTACCAGTACCACCCATGACTATGCTTGTTAGTGACAAAGACATGGTTGGTGCATTCATAGTCCTGTGGCCTTCACCAAATGAGATCCTAAGTGATTGTGTTATCATTCAAATGAAATTATTTAAGACAATACTGTACATTATTTCATAAGGCCTTATTTTGTGGGCCTAGTTCAGCGTATCCCAGAGTTGGTCCTCAGGACCCCAAGGGGTGAACGTGGGGTTTTTGCCCTAACAATACAGAGCTGATTCAAATGATCAAAGCTGGATGATTAGTTAACCATTTGAATCAGCTGTGTAGTGCTAGGGCAAATAACAACATGTGCACTCCTTGGAGGACCGAGTTTGGGAAACCGTGGCCAAGTTTTACCCTGATACAGTGACGAGAAACTCATGGTTTTACAGGCCATATCAGGTCTGCAAGTCACATTATGCTGGCTTGCAAAGTGATGTGTAATATCAAACATTTGGAATTTTACCCTGCATTAAAAATAACTGTCAAGATTAGAAAGACTACCTAAATGAGACGACCTAAAGACTACCTAAAGACTACCTAAATGAGACTACCTAAATGAGACTACCTAAAGACTACCTAAATGAGACTACCTAAAGACTACCTAAATGAGACTACCTAAAGACTACCTAAATGAGACTACCTAAAGACTACCTAAAGACTACCTAAATGAGACTACCTAAAGACTACCTAAATGAGACTACCTAAAGACTACCTAAATGAGACTACCTAAAGACTACCTAAATGAGACTACCTAAAGACTACCTAAATGAGACTACCTAAATGAGACTACCTAAAGACTACCTAAATGAGACTACCTAAAGACTACCTAAATGAGACTACCTAAAGACTACCTAAATGAGACTACCTAAATGAGACTACCTAAAGACTATTTAAATGAGACTACCTAAAGACTACCTAAATGAGACTACCTAAAGACTACCTAAATGAGACTACCTAAATGAGACTACCTAAAGACTACCTAAATGAGACTACCTAAAGACTACCTAAATGAGACTACCTAAAGACTACCTAAATGAGACTACCTAAAGACTACCTAAATGAGACTACCTAAATGAGACTACCTAAATGAGACTACCTAAATGAGACTACCTAAATGAGACTACCTAAAGACTACCTAAATGAGACTACATAAATGAGACTACCTAAATGAGACTACCTAAATGAGACTACCTAAAGACTACCTAAATGAGACTACCTAAAGACTACCTAAATGAGACTACCTAAATGAGACTACCTAAATGAGACTACCTAAATGAGACTACCTAAATGAGACTACCTAAAGACTACCTAAATGAGACTACCTAAATGAGACTACCTAAAGACTACCTAAATGAGACTACCTAAAGCATATGAACTGGAACAACCATTCCAGTAATGGGTGAAATAAGTCCAAGTAACAGATTGGATCAGTTTAGTAAAATGTATCTTATTTATATTTGAGTAGCATAAGATTAATGACTCAATCAATGTACATGCAAAAACATAGATATTGAAACAAACGATTCTAAAAATCAACCTGCAATAGAGCGTGCTGAGAAATATGATAATGACAGATGGGCGGGGTTTTGGTTCAACTCTGGTTATTAACACCAACACTGAGGTTATTCTACACCACTGAGTTTTAATTTAACTATTTAGAGTGTTAATTTAAATCTTTAATCAACACTCAAAATGTTACACTGAAAAATCAACATTAGGCAACACTGGCCAATTTGCTGTGTGATATGAAAGAGACACGTCTGCAGGCTTTCATACATTTCAAGAACCTTTTAGAATTCTGAAGAACCGTAGATGACACAACAAGAACCTTTTAGAATTCTGAAGAACCGTAGATGACACAACAAGAACCTTTTAGAATTCTGAAGAACCGTAGATGACACAATAACCTTTTAGAATTCTGAAGAACCATAGATGACACAACAAGAACCTTTTAGAATTCTGAAGAACCGTAGATGACACAACAATAACCTTTTAGAATTCTGAAGAACCATAGATGACACAACAATAACCTTTTAGAATTCTGAAGAACAGTAGATGACACAATAACCTTTTAGAATTCTGAAGAACCGTAGATGACACAACAAGAACCCCCCACCCCCCACTTAACTATATATCAAGCAAGAGTTCTCGAAAGAACTTTAAGAGCAGAGGAGGAACCATATTAAGAACCTTCAACCGGCCTCCCGGGTGGCGCAGTGGTTAAGGGCGCTGTACTGCAGCGCCAGCTGTGCCATCAGAGACTCTGGGTTCGCGCCCAGGCTCTGTCGTAACTGGCCGCGACCGAGAGGTCCATGGGGCGACGCACAATTGGCCTAGCGTTGTCCGGGTTAGGGTCGGTAGGGATGTCCTTGTCTCATCGCGAACCAGCGACTCCTGTGGCGGGCCGGGCGCAGTACGCGCTAACCAAGGTTGCCAGGTGCACGGTGTTTCCTCCGACACATTGGTGCGGCTGGCTTCCGGGTTGGATGCGTGCTGTGTTAAGAAGCAGTGCGGTTGTGTATCGGAGGACGCATGACTTTCAACCTTTGTCTCTCCCGAGCCCGTACGGGAGTAGTAGCGATGAGACAAGATAGTAGCTACTACAACAATTGGACACCACGAAATTGGGGAGAAAAAGGGGTAAAAAATAAAAAAATAATTTTAAAAAAGAACCTTCAACCGACGCAGCAGAGCTGAATTAGGATTATTCTTGATTCATGTCATATCGGACCTACAAACACTTGCACTTAAGCATGTAACAACAACAACACAGTAACAACAAAACAAACTCCTACAAACTGTATTTAATGCTGATCATTAAGTTCAGATAACAAATAGCTATGATTGCTATTGCAGCAAGTGTTGGGCTCCATGGCAACCAAAGTGTGAGATGCCTGACAACCTTTCCCAAGTAGCATTGCTCTACTTCTCGAAAACAAGACAGTGACTAAGAAGAATGTATTTTTATATACTGAACTATATAAAAATATGAAAGCAAGATGTAAAGTGTTGGTCCCATGTTTCATGATCCCAGAAATGTTCCATATGCACAAAAAGCTTATTTCTCTAATGTTGGGCACAAATTAGTTTACATCCCTGTTAGTGAGCATTTCTTCCTCCAAGATAATCCATCCACCTGACAGGTGTGGCATATCAATAAGCTTGTTAAACAGCATGATCATTACACAGATGCACCTTGTGCTGGGGTCAATAAAAGGCCACTATAAAATGTGCAGTTTCACACAACATGGCACAGATATCTCAAGTTTTGAGGGAGCGTGCAATTGACATGCTGACTGCGGGAATGTCCACCAAAGCTGTTGCCAGAGAATTCAATGTTAATTTCTCTACCATAAGCCACCTCCAACATCCTTTAAAATAATTTGGCAGTTCGTCCAACCAGCCTCATAACGTCAGACCACGTCAGCCCAGGACCTCCACATCCGGGTTCTTCACCTGCGGGATCCTCTGAGACCAGCCACCCGGACAGCTGATGAAACTGACGAGTATTTATGTCTGTAATAAAGCCTTTTTTGTGGGGAATAGCTCATTCTGATTGGCTGGGCCTGGCTCCCCGGTGGGTGGGCCTTGCTCCAAAATGGGTGGGCCAATGCGCTCCTGCCCAGTCATGTGAAATCCATAGATTAGGGCATAATGAATTGATCTAAATTGACTGATGTACTTATATGAACTGTAGCTCAGTAGAATCATGGAAATTGTTGCATGTTGCGTTTATATTTTTGTTCAGTATACATAGTGAGGAAGTGTCGTGAACATTTTGTGTGGTTTAGAGCAAACAGGATATGGTGTTTTATATCAATGTCACCAACCATGTGTAATATATGGCTCTGGAAACAAACTGCCACATTTCTGAGAATACATTCTTATTGCACTATATTATTGCACTATATATATATATTTTTTTTTAAACATTTATCTAGGGACAAACTACAACAATGCTTCTCTTTGTAGCTCGATGACCACTCCTTCTATTGCAGGAATTCTCTAAATGCACCTCATTAGTTACCTTAATGAAATTATAAACTATTTTAACTTTAGTTCCCAAAAAGACTACAACAACAAGAAAACACAAGAGGTTCCTTATTCACTGTTTTTGGATGAATGAATAGGGGTCATTCTCTGCAATGTAATAAGACTGCCATAGCCTTTCCCCCAGGCAGCACTTCAGTGGCAGTGATTTGAAAAGTCATAGTCAACTGATCAATAATAAATATTACTCTTAGCAAAAAAAAGTATCTTTAATTTACAATCTGTAGGAGCTATGTGAAAAATCACAGCACAATTGGAACATGTATGGCAATTAGAAGTCAAAACTGGATAGATAGATGGGAGGGGTTGAGGGTAGCTGAAGGGTGGGACTAAAGACAAATATATTAAAAAAGATAACTAACTTAAAATACACTGTGTCCACAAAATGTATATAGTATGTATAAGATGGACATAGAAGCCTAAGTGTTGTTGTCCATTAGTTTATTCCACTTAGGGGAGGGGTGGTAGGGTTAGTGGAAAATAATAGAGAAGGAAGACATTTAAAAATATATATTTAAAATAATATACACTACCGTTCAAAAGTTTGGGGTCACTTAGAAATGTCCTTGTTTTTGTCCATTAAAATAACATCAAATTCATCAGAAATACAGCGTAGACATTGTTAATGTTGTAAATGACTATTGTAGCTGGAAATGACAGATTTTTAATGGAATATCTGCATAGGTAAACAGAGGCCCATTATCCACAACCATCACTCCTGTGTTCCAATGGCACGTTGTGTTAGCTAATACAAGTTTATCATTTTAAAAGGCTAATTGATCATTAGAAAACCCTTTTGCAATTATGTTAGCACAGCTAAAAACTGTTGTCCTAATTAAAGAAACAATAAAACTGGCCTTCTTTAGACTAGTTGTGTATCTGGAGCATCAGCATTTGTAGGTTCAATTACAGGCTCAAAATGGCCAGAAACAAAGCACTTTCTTCTGAAACTCGTCAGTCTATTTTTGTTCTGAGAAATGAAGGCTATTCCATGCGAGAAATTTCCAAGAAACTGAAGATCTCGTACAGCGCTGTGTACTACTACTCCCTTCACAGAACAGCGCAAACTGGCTCTAACCAGAATAGAAAGAGGAGTGAAGGCCCCGGTGCACAACCGAGCAAGAGGACAAGTACATTAGTGTGTCTAGTTTGAGAAACAGATGCCTCACAAGTCCTCAACTGGCAGCTTCATTAAATAGTACCTGCAAAACACCAGTCTCAACGTCAACAGTGAAAAGGAGACTCCGGGATAATGGCCTTCTAGGCAGAGTTTCAAAGAAAAAGCCATATCTCAGACTGGCCAATAAAAATAAAAGATTAAGATGGGGAAAAAAACACAGACACTGGACAGAGGAGCTCTGCGTAGAAGGCCAGCATTCCGGTGTCGCCTCTTCACTGATCATGTTGAGACTGGTGTTTTGTGTGTACTGCTTAATGAACCTGCCCCAGCATATTGTTTGAGTTGTGTCCGAATAGAATATAATAAAATAGAGTAGAATAGAATAGAGTAGAATATAATAGAATAGAGTAGAATATAATAGAATAGAGGAGAGAAGAGAAGAATAGAGTAGAGTAGAATAGAATACAGTAGAATATAAAATAGAGTAGAATAGGCACAGAGCCAAATTATTGAACAAACTCCAGACATGCGGACACATAGCCATGGTATTAAACAAACTCCAGCACAGAGCCAAAGTATTGAACAAACTCCAGACATGTGGGCACAGAGCCAAGGTATTGAACAAACTCCAGACATGCGGGCACATAGCCAAGGTATTGAACAAACTCGAGACATGCGGGCACAGAGCCAAAGTATTGAACAAACTCCAGACATGTGGGCACAGAGCCAAAGTATTGAACAAACTCCAGACATGTGGGCACAGAGCCAAAGTATTGAACAAACTCCAGACATGCGGGCACATAGCCAAAGTATTGAACAAACTCCAGACATGCGGGCACATAGCCAAGGTATTGAATCAGAATAATAGCAAGGCGGCACAGCATACATACAGTACATATACAGAAGGTTTGTCTAAAATTGCATCCTATACCCTATAGTGGACTATGTTTGGTCAGAGCTCTGGCCAAATGTAAAGTAGTGCACTATGTAAGCCAGGGAATAGGGTGCCATTTCGTACGCATCCAAGGTATCAGTACCCCAATAGAACCCAATTGAATGAGATCTACCTTGCAGTTTTTGCATCACGTTGGCAATGTCCTTGGGGTTTCTTCCGGACTTCCATGGTGAGGCCATGTCGTTTCTCTGCTACTGGACTGGATCACAGTAGGTAATACACTGATGCAGACGAGACAACACGTTACTTTTCTGAGAAGGGCAACACTCATGCCCCTCCTCTCCTCTGACTGTGTATCTCTCTGACTCTATGTATGTCTCTTTGTGTCTCTGTCTCTCTCGCTGTCTTATCTCTCCCTCTGTCTCTCTCTCTGTCTCTCTTAGTCTCCGTCTTTCTTTCTTTCTTTCACTCTCTCTCTCTCTCTGTCTCTCTCTCTCTCTCTCTCTCTCTCTCTCTCTCTGTCTCTCTCTCTCTCTCTCTCTCTCTCTCTCTCTCTCTCTCTATCTCTCTCTCTCTCTCTCTCTCTCTCAAGCAGCAGAGGGGTCCACTCGAATCTCAGGTTTCAGATAGGGGGATGAGCAGTTCTGCTACCCAGTCGTCCTTCCATTCAATATCTAGAGAGGAGAGAGACGACAGGTGTGCCAGTCAGTGTGTTTTTCTTTAAAAGTGACAGCTACAGCACCTTCTGAAAGTATTCGCACCCCTTGACGTTTTTCCACATTTGGTTGTGTTACAGCCTGAATTTAACATTGTGTGTCACTGTCCTACACATAATAACCCACAATGTCAAAGTGGAATTTTGTTTTTGAAAATGTGTACAAATGAATTAAAAATGAAAAGCTGAAATGTCTTGAGTCAATAAGTATTCAACCCCTTTGTTATGGCAAGCCTAAATAGGTTCTGGAGTAAAGATTTGTATAACAAGTCACATAAAACGCTTCATGGACTCACTCTGTGTGCATTTATAGTGCTTAACATGATTTGTGAACAACTACTTCATATCAGTACCCCACAATTATCTGTAAGGTCCCTCAGTCGAGCACTGAATTTCAAACACACATTCAACCACAAATACCGTGGAGGTTTTCCAATGCCTCGCAAAGAAGGGCACCTATTGGTTGATAGATAAAATAAAAAATCAGACATTGAATATCCCTTTGAGCATGGTGAAGTTCTTAATTACACTTTGTAAAACAGTTACAAAGTTGAATGGCTGTGAGAGGAGAAAACTGAGGATGGATGAACAACATTGTAGTTACTCCACAATACTAACCTAAATGACAGATTGAAAAGAAGGAAGTCTGTACAGAATAAAAATATTCAACAAAAAAGCATCATGTTTGCAACAAGGAACTACAGTAGAACTGCAACAAATATGGCAAAGAAATAAACTTTTTGTCCTGAATACAAAGTGTAATGTTTGGGGAAAATCCAACACAACACATCACTGAGTACCACTCTTCATATTTTCAAGCAAGGTGGTGGCTGCAACATGTTATGGGTATGCTTGTCATGGGTAAGGACTATAGAGCTAAGCACAGGCAAAATCCTAGAGGAAATCCTGGTTCAGTCTGCTTTCCAACAAACAGGACAACAGGACAATCGGCTGGACAATAACCTAAAACACAAAACCAAATATACACTGGAGTTACTTACCAAGACGACATTGAATGTTCCTGAGTGGCCTAGTTACAGTTTAGACCTAAATCGGCTTGAAAATCTATGGCAATACTTGAAAATGGATGTCTAGCAATGATCAACAACCAACTTGACAGAGCTTGAAGAATTTAAAAAAGAATAATGGGCAAATGTTGCACAATTCAGGTGTGCAAAGTTCTTATAGACTTCCCCAGAAAGACTCACAGCTGTAATCACTGCCAAAGGCGACTCTACTAAGTATTGACTCAGGGGTGTGAATACTTATTGCTTTATCTTGGCCAGGTCACAGTTGTAAATGAGAACTTGTTCTCAACTGGCCTACCTGGTTAAATAAAGGTGAAAATAAAAACTTAAAAACTTAAACTTATGTAAATTTGATATTTCTGTATTTAATTTTCAATACATTTGCAAAACATTTCTAAAAACATGTTTTCACTTTGTCATTATGGGTATTGTGTTTAGATGGGTGAGAAAATAAATCTGTAAAAATATCATCTATTTTGAATTCAGGCTGTAATACAACTAAATGGAGAATAAGTCATGGGGTACGAATACTTTCTGAAGGCTCTGTCAAGCATGTACTATTAGATGAATATCAAATAAACAAATTAGCAATACATAGCTCAGAAGCCTTTATAATTGTGCTTAAAATGCATTATTACCAAAAATCCCTAGTGCATACAGTATAAATGAAATAGGACCGAAATCATGCCATCAGAAAATACTACGAAAAAGTGACATGAAGTCTACTGTAAGCCTAAATGGTAAAAAAAAATAATAATAATTTGAGACGCACTTCAAACAACAAAAACTTTGCATAGTCACTCACTTCAATGTAGGCTCTATTAGAAGTTCTTGTCTCGCGTTGTTGATCCATTAGATATAGGCTATACGAGAAATATGCCTTCCCTCATTTGGTGAAATAACAAAACAAAAAAAGGAACATAGACTACGCAGTTGTAGTACTAGTAACACATTAGTAAAACAAATTGATGTATCTAGTCAAATAAATGTAACTAAGAAACGTTGCACTAAATACAGTGTTCAACCGTTTTTTACCACTAGGCTCAATTCTGCAGCCAATCCTGCAGCCTCAACTTTAGGCAGGCAGTGTATGTTTTACTATGCTGCCAATGGTAACAATCAAACGTTGTAGCGGTCTCCCAAGTGTTTGTAGCAATAGTTTTGAATGTACAACATTGTAGAAATATTAGATACACTTTCAGTTCCTTGTAGTTTATTGTTATAAAAAAAGTGATAATCTGATCCTCGCGCTAAAGTTACGCTTTCCGCGCCATGTCGAATTGGAACCTTCCTTCACACTGGGCACAGACATCAATTCAATTTATATCCCTCGTTGGTATATAAATTACTTCGAAACAACTTTGACTCAACCAATGTCTGCACAGTGGGTTTCCTTTACAGTTTATTGACATTCTATTGGTGTCCAGTGATGATGCCTGTGAATGTGTCAGTGTGTGTGGATGTCACAAAAATAGGGTGTAGTTTGAAACATGTTATTGCTTCATTCAACCATTGGCATGTGTACATTGACATGTATACATTTTCTTATGCACATTCTTTTGCAACAAATATGTTAGTCATGTACTGTTTGTATCATCTTATACTTTCAGCTTTAGCTTCTCTTTCCCACAAATAGATGTTTCATGAGCATATGTTTTTTTTAATGTAAATATGTCTATCATTGGACTTCACTGCCATCTTCTGGTTCCTTGAAGTAATGTATAGTTTGTCCTCCTTACTGTATGGGTCTACAGTAGGTCTGTCAAATAAAAACATTTTATTTGTCACATGCCCCGAATACAACAGGTGTAGTAGACCTTACAGTGAAATGCTTATTTACAAGCCCTTTAACCAACAATGCGGTTATAAGAAAAAAAAAGAAGAAATACAAATTAGAAATATAACTAATAATTAAGGAGCAACAATAAACAATAAATAACAGTAGTGTGGCTATATACAGGGCGTTCCTGTACAGAGTCAATGTGCGTGGGCACAGTGCTAACTACACAGTGTGTCTTGCTAGGCCAAGTAATTAGCTACAATATACTTTTATTCAGCAATGTCTATTTGACATCTAGATTCCAGGCAACCACTTCATATCAGCAATTCAGTGACAGCGCCCATAGATTATTGCAGCCTACATGGGAACCACTGGAGCAAGGGAGGGCTTAGAGTTTTGGGAAGTGGGAGTAGCACAACAATTTAAATAAATCCCAGCACACTGTATACTTGATTGTGTGCATTGCAGACTTTTTTTGGACAGTGAGTTTTCTTGGTGGGTTTGCCGATCATAACCTTAGTGAAACACTTGCAAGACACTTGGAAACAAATAGGTTATTGTGTACAACAGAGTGTTGTGTTTATATTTATGTACTCTCTACCCCCCTAGTCCCTATCCCTATACATTACAATATACATTTGCAGCACTTTATAGAACATCAAAAAGGCTCTTGATCTAAAAATCACATAGTTGCCATACAAGTAAATCACCATATTTGAATAATGGAGCCAAGAGGACATTGTTCACAAGAGGAAATTATGTCAGAAGAAGCGGCCTTGTTTCCAAGAGTTCTGTCAGAAGAAGCAGCCTTGTTTCCAAGAGTTCTGTCAGAGGAAGCAGCCTTGTTTCCCAGAGTTCTGTCAGAGAAAGCAGCCTTGTTTCCAAGAGTTCTGTCAGAGAAAGCAGCCTTGTTTCCAAGAGTTCTGTCAGAGGAAGCAACCTTGTTTCCCAGAGTTCTGTCAGAGAAAGCAGCCTTGTTTCCCAGAGTTCTGTCAGAGAAAGCAGCCTTGTTTCCAAGAGTTCTGTCAGAGAAAGCAGCCTTGTTTCCCAGAGTTCTGTCCCACACAGATAAGCAAAGCGCCAGCAAAACATTTTTTACTAGAGAGAGGGGCAGGAAGCATGAAAGCAAAGTTTCCGCTATTGGTACCAACCAGGATACCTTGCCCCTTCACGACACTACTGCCACCAATTTATCAGCAGCAGATACTGCCTCCCTCATGCCAGCTCAACCCCAACGGAAATCTTTCTGGTTGGGTAACAGCAGTCTTAAAGGAATCCTGCCCACACAGACTCCTCCTCCCACATATGACAGTGTCATCCACACCTTTCAAGAGGAATGCACCTTGTGATGTCAGATATGCCGCCTGGGAATAAATACAGTACCAGTCAAAAGTTTGGACACACCTACTCATTCAAGGGCTTTTCTTTATTTTTACTATTTATTTACTACATTGTAGAATAATAATGTGAAGTGAAGACATCAAAACTATGAAATAACACATATGGAATCATGTAGTAACCAAAAAAGTGTTAAACAAATAAAAATATATAAAATACGTCTTCAAAGTTGTCACCCTTTGCCTTGATGAAGTATTATGGATACGTACCACGCTGCACTTTGGTCCTCTTCACCTTCTTCCACCAACGATAATCGTTACAGAACTACCCACCACCAAAGGACCAAGCAGCGTGGTGAAAGGGACTCCTGGACAGGTGAGCAGCGCTATCTGGAGTATGAGACAACCTGGGAGGAGATAGAGAGGTGGTCGGTCGACCCAGGGAGAGTGCCGGAGACCGCCTGGGATCCTCTAGAACAGTGCGAGGAGGGGGTACCGGAGAATGGAGTTGGCGACACAAACACGGCTGGCAAGGAAGCCCAAAAAATGTTTTGTTGGGGAGCACACGGGGAGTGTGGCAGAGTCAGATTGGAGACCTGAGCCAACTGGCCTACGATGCCCGCCAAGCCCAAAAAATGTTTTGTTGGGGAGCACACGGGGAGTGTGGCAGAGTCAGATTGGAGACCTGAGCCAACTGGCCTACGATGCCCGCCACGTGTGCTTAACGTGGCGGGCATCGTACTGGACAGGCACCGTGTTATGCGGAGGAGCGCACGGTGTCTCCAGTACGTGTTCTTAGCCCGGTGCGCTACATCCCAGCCCTCCGTATCTGCCGGGCTAGGGTGAGGATCCAGCCAGGGCGGATGGTGCCAGCCCTGCTCTCCAGACAACAGGTGTGTCACCTCTGGCCAGGATATCCTGCGTCGGCTCTGCGCCTCCCGTGTGTCTGCACAGTCCAGTGCGTCATGTGCCTGCGCCCCGCACGTGCCGGGCTAAAATCACCATTCAGCCAGGACTAGTTGTGCAGGCCCTTAGTTCGAGACCTCCAGTGCGCCTCCATGGCCCGGTCTATCCTGTGCCTCCTCCAAGGACCAGGCTGTCTCTTCGTCTCCTTCCTCCAGGTTCTCCCTCCTGTCCGGAGCTGCCAGAGCCGCCCGTCAGTCAGGAGCTGCCAGAGCCGCCCGCCAGTCAGGAGCTGCCAGAGCCGCCCGTCAGTCAGGAGCTGCCAGAGCCGCCCGTCAGTCAGGAGCTACCAGAGCCGCTCTTCACTCCGAAGCTTCCAAAGTCGCCCTTCACTCCGGAGCTGCCAGAGTCGCAGCCCCTCAGTCCAGAGGCGCCCCTCAGTCCAGAGGCGCCCCTCAGTCCAGTGGCGCCCTCTACGAGGGTCTTCAGTCCGGGGCCCCCTGCGAGGGTCCCCACTCCAGAGGCGCCACCTAAGTGGGCCAAGACTGAGGTGGAGTGGGGTCCACGTCCTGCTCCAGAGCCGCCACCGCGGACAGATGCCCACCCAGACCCTCCCCTATGGGTTTAAGTTTTGCGGCCGGAGTCCGCACCTTTGGGGGGGGGTACTGCCACGTCCTGACCTTAGTTCCTTTGTTATGTCTCTATTTTAGTTTGGTCAGGGCATGAGTTGGGGTGGGCATTCTATGTTTTGTTCTATGTTTTGTATTTCTGTGTTTGGCCTGGTATGGTTCCCAATCAGAGGCAGCTTGTCACACCCTGACCATAGTTTGCTTTATATGTTTCTATGTTTTGTTTGGTCAGGGTGTGATCTGAGTGGGCATTCTATGTTGTGTGTCTAGTTTGTCTGTTTCTGTGTTTGGCCTGATATGGTTCTCAATCAGAGGCAGGTGTTAGTCATTGTCTCTTATTGGGAACCATATTTAGGTAGCCTGTTTGGTGTTGGGTTTTGTGGGTGATTGTCTCCTGTGTCAGTGTTTGTTCCACACGGGACTGTTTCGGGAGTACTGGACATGGGAGGATGAGTTGGATGGAAAAGGACCCTGGGCACAGCCTGGAGAATATCGCCGCCCCAAAGAAGAGCTGGAGGCGGCGAAGGCGGAGAGGCGCTGGTATGAGGAGGCAGCACGGCGGCGTGGATGGAAGCCCGAGAGTCAGCCCTAAAAATGTCTTGGGGGGGGTCACACAGGAAGTGTGGCGAAGCCATGTAGGAGACCTGCGCCAACTTCCTGTGCTTACCGGGGGGATAGAGAGACCAGGCAGGCACCGTGTTATGCTGTGAAGCGCACGGTGTCCCCAGTGTGGGTGTATAGCCCGGTGCGGTATATACCAGCTCCGCGTATCGGCCGGGCTAGAGTGGGCATCGAGCCAAGTGCCATGAAGCCGGCTCTACGCATCTGGTCTCCAGTGCGTCTCCTTGGGCCGGCTTACATGGCACCAGCCTTGCGCATGGTGTCCCCGGTTCGCCTGCATAGCCCAGTGCGAGCTATTCCACCTCGCCGCACTGGCAGGGCGACCGGGACCAGTCAAGCAGGTAAGGTTGGGCCGGTTCGGTGCTCAAGAGCTCCAGTGCGCCTGCAGGGTCCGGTCTATCCGGTACCACCTCCACCGCTGCTGGAGTCTCCAGTCTTCTCAGCGCCGCCTGAGCTACCCGTCTGCCTAGCGCCATCAGAGTCGCCAGTCTGCCCAGCGCCGCCTGAGCCACCCGTCTGCCCAGCGCCGCCAGTGCCGCCAGTCTGCAAGGAGCCGCCAGTGCCACCAGTCTGCAAGGAGCCGCCAGTGCCGCCAGTCTGCAAGGAGCCGCCAGTGCCGCCAGTCAGCCAGGAGACGCCAGTGACGCCAGTCAGCCAGAAGCCACCAGTGCCGCCAGTCAGCCAGATCTCCTCCGTCCAGCGCTGCCGGAGCCTCCCGCCTGTCCGGCGCTGCCGGAGTCTCCCGCCTGTCCGGCGCTGCCGGAGTCTCCCGCATGTCCGGTGCTGCCGGAGCCCCTCAGTCCAGAGGCACCAGAGCCCCTCAGTCCAGAGGCGCCAGAGCCCCTCAGTCCAGAGGTGCCAGAGCCCCTCAGCCCAGAGGCGCCAGAGCTTCCGCCCCTCTGTCCTGAGCTGCCCCTCTGTCCCGAGCTGCCCCTCTGTCCAGTGGGGTCATTTAGAAGGGTCGCTGTGGTTAGGAGGCCACGGAAGCGGACAATGTGGCGGACTAAGACTATGGTGAAGTGGGGGCCACGTCCAGCACCAGAGCCGCCACCGCGGACAGATGCCCACCCAGACCCTCCCCAATAGGTTCAGGTTTTGCGGCCGGAGTCCGCACCTTGGGGGGGGGGGGGGGGGGGGGGGGGGTACTGTCACACCCTGACCATAGTTTGCTTTATATGTTTCTATGTTTTGTTTGGTCAGGTAGTGATCTGAGTGGGCATTCTATGTTGTGTGTCTAGTTTGTCTGTTTCTGTGTTTGGCCTGATATGGTTCTCAATCAGAGGCAGGTGTTAGTCATTGTCTCTGATTGGGAACCATATTTAGGTAGCCTGTTTGGTGTTGGGTTTTGTGGGTGATTGTCTCCTGTGTCAGTGTTTGTTCCACACGGGACTGTTTCGGGTTTACACGTTTGTTGTTTTTGTAGTTTATTCATGTATAGTTTTCTTATTAAAAACAAACATGAATTCCAACCACGCTGCATTTTGGTCCTCCTCTCCCTAGACGGAAGAATCCCGTTACACAGCTGTCTTTCATTGCCTCTGATTGAGAACCATACTTAGGTAGCCTTGTCCCACCTGTGTGGTGTGAGTAGTTATTGTCTGGTTAGTGTTTGTTGCACCTGTCAGAACTGTTCGTTTATCGTTTTGTTGTTTTAGTTTGTGTATTTATTTTTGATTAAAAGTATTATGGATATGTACCACGCTGCACTTAGGTCCTCTTCACCTTCTTCCACCAACGAAAATCGTTACAACAATGTTATTAAAAAACACATGTATGTTTTTGTTGCAAAATGATTTCCGATTATTGCTAGAAAAATATCTTCATCTGTTGACTCACTGAGATCAACATTGATATTTTATTTCTAATCAACTGATTTTTCTCTGAAAATTGCATGTTTTTGTTTGCGTACCAGGTCATCATTATTGTATTCACACTGGGGATCTTAGAGATCTGTTATGGGCAGAAAGCTTAAATTCTTGCTAATCTATCTGCACTGTCCAATTTACAGTAGCTATTGTTTGAGAAGAGTGTGCAGTTATGAACTTGAAAATGTATTAATAAACTAATTAGGCACATTTTGGCAGTCTTGATGCAACATTTTGAACAGATATGCAATGGTTCATTGGATCAGTCTAAAACGTTGCACATACACTGCTGCCATCTAGTAGCCAAAATCTAAATTATACCTGGGCTGGAATAATACATGATGGCCTTTCTCTTGCATTTCAAAGATGGTAGTACAAAACAAACACATGTTTTTGTATTATCTTTTACCAGATCTAATGTGTTATATTTTCCTAAATTAATTTCACATTTCCACAAACCTCAAAGTGTTTCCTTTCAAATGGTATCAATAATATGCATATCCTTGCTTCAGGTCCTGAGCTACAGGAAGTTAGATTTGGTTATGTCATTTTAGCCGACAATTGAAAAAAAGTGTCTGATCCTTAAGCGGTATAAACACCTCTCCAGGCTCTGTGAGAGCTGATGATCCGCACATCACGACTTCAATTAAAAACGACCTGGAACGCGCCCAATGTAACCTACATGGCAACCGGGATTAAAGGAGAGCCAAGCGTCTGCTCAAACAGTTTGGCAACGAATGATTTATATATACACTAGATGAAAAGAAGGGTCTCTATGTTGAAGCCACCGTACCTTCATCTTGGCACTCCCCCACTGTTGTGAAAAATATTTTGGAAGCTATAGAAATGCATTTATTAATTTCTTCATTTGTTTTTGCCACATGGATTATATTACAGACACATTAATGCATACTTTTAATTTATATTATGTGAGCTAAACATAAAAAAATCTATAAATATATAAACTCAGCTAAAAAAGAAACGTCTTTTCACTGTCAACTGCATTTATTTTCAGTGTAAATATTTGTATGAACATAACAAGGTTCAACAACTGAGACATAAACTGGACAAGTTCCACAGACATGTGACTAACTGAAATTGAATAATGTGTCCCTGAACAAAGAGGGGGTTAAAATCAAAGGTAACAGTCAGTATTTTGTGTAGCTGCATTAACTACTGCAGGGCATCTCCTCCTCATGGACTGCCAGTTCTTGCTGTGAGATGTTACCCCACTCTTCCACCAAGGCACCTGCAAGTTCCCGGACATTTCTGGGGAGAATGGCCCTAGCCCTCACCGATGATCCAACAGGTCCCAGACGTGCTCAATGGGATTGAGATCTGGGCTCTTCGCTGGCCTTGGCAAAACACTGTCATTCCTGTCTTGCAGGAAATCACGCACAGAACGAGCAGTATGACTGGTGGCACTGTCATGCTGGAGGGTCATGTCAGGATGAGCCTGCAGGAAGTTTACCACAGGAGGGAGGAGGATGTCTTCCCTGCAACGCACAGCATTGAGATTGCCTGCAATGACAACAAGCTCAGTCCAATGATGCTGTGACACACCGCCTCAGTCCATGACGGACACTCCACCTCCAAATCGATCCTGCTCCAGAGTACAGGCCTCGGTGTAACGCTCATTACTTCGATGATAAACGCGAATCCAACCATCACCCCTGGTGAGACAAAACCGCAACTCGTCAGTGAAGAGCACTTTTTGTCAGTCCTGTCTGGTCCAGCGACGGTGGGTTTGTGCCCATAGGCGACGTTGTTGCCATTGATGTCTGGTGAGGACCTGCACTACAATAGGCCTAAAAGCCCTCAGTCCAGCCTCTCTCAGCCTATTGCGGACAGTCTGAGCACTGATGGAGAGATTGTGCATTCCTGGTGTAACTCAGGCAGTTGTTGTTGCCATCCTGAACCTGTCCCGCAGGTGTGATGTTCAGATGTACCGATCCTGTGCAGGTGTTGTTACACGTGGTCTGCCACTGCGAGGACGATCAGCTGTCTGTCCTGTCTCCCTGTAGCGCTGTCTTAGGCGTCTCATGGTACGGACATTGCAATTTATTGCCCTGGCCACATCTGCAGTCCTCATGCCTCCTTGCAGCATGCCTAAGGCACATTCATGCAGATGAGCAGGGACCCTGGGCATCTTTCTTTTGGTGTTTTTCAGAGTCAGTAGAAAGGCCTCTTTAGTGTCCTACATTTTCATAACTGTGACCTTAATTGCCTACTGTCTATTAGTGTATTCACGACCGTTTCACAGGTGCATGTTCATTAATTGTTTATGGTCCATTGAACAAGCACGGGAAACAGTTTTAAAACCCTTTCCAATGAAGATCTGTGAAGTTATTTGGATTTTTACTAATTATCTTTGAAAGACAGGGTCCTGAAAAAGAGATGTTTCTTTTTTTGCCGAGTTTATATTTAAAAAAAACATTTTCCTCTTAAATATAATTTGTAGAGATTACTGTTGTTGCTCTCCCCATTACAACCTAAATACTTAAATATGTGCAATTTTGTTCTTTAATCATTAAACTGACATTTTGTAGAATTCCATTCATTCCAAGCATTTCGCTACACTCACAATAGCATCTGCTAACCTTGTGTGTGTGACCAATAAAATTTGATTTGATTTGATTTGATATGCAGGACTGCTCCTACTGGGGAGTGCCAATATGGCCGACCATTGGGTTCAAAGCCGTCCAATGGCCAACACATGGCAAATGCAATCCAGGGTTTATATACATCATTGTTGGCAACGCGACTGCACCTTATCATTACAAGTATTTGGTGTTCTGCACAGATCAAGGATATGACAGCGACCTTATATTTGATAAAGTGAGTTCTGCACCGTGTGCTCTTTTGTTGTGTGTGTATGTGGCATGTATATGTTGTCAGTTTTGCGATTGGAATTGGTCAGATAAAGAAATACGAAAGAGGGAAATCATCCGTTTTATACAGGTTCCTCGAGATCTCCTCTGATTCCATATCAACGAAGAGCGGTGGATGAGGGTGATGGCTTTCATTTCCATGCATTATCTTAATTCACTGTGATAGCGCGATTTGATTGATCCATTGAGTATCCATTTAATTGTAAATATGGAAAATATAGCCGATGTGTCGCCTACTGAATTTCTATATTTATAATATATATGTACATGTATATATATATGTATATGTATATATTATATATTATATACGTTCGCTTGCCATAAGGTTTTTTTATGTTTCCGTGAATTCATTGGAATCTACCAGTTCTATTGAATCAGTATCGTGTTAATGACGTAACAGACTGATCTCAGTACCTATGGAGACACGAACGCAAGAGTGTTCGGTTCAGAATGTGCAATGCAGTGTTGCATAAAGATCATGATTCTAGCTTGCCATTCCATTTAATAGCTGAGAGCAATATTCATTTCAAGGTTGATGCACTGAATGGACAAGGCAGTGATTTTCCTGTTTAAAGACTTCACCTATTCGATTGAATCTATAGCGTGTGTACAGGCTATTGCTATTATTGGAATCTATACATTAGCTTAAGCCTAATTCATTCTTTAACTTTAAATTTTTTCTTGACATTGAATAGTCATCAAACTGCATTGCCCCAATACTGTAGGTATTTTTTCCTGACACTTGATTGGAATCACATGAAGACATAGGCCTATGTAATGGCCCTGTCATAGGATACCAATCAGGATAGACATTTCAAGACCTGAGGCCCAAGCCCTCTTGGTGTAGTAAACTGAATGCTGTGAAACCTTTCAATTATATATTATTTTCTCTTTTCGGGACATTAGGAATTCTCTTGGTCTTCAGTGCACCATCTGCATGGAAACATGGACACCACCTACAGAGGAGGAATTGTAGTCAACAATGTCCAGGAACTGTGAGGTGAGTAACATGTGGGCAATTGTAATTTATTTTGTATTCTATTCTACATGTTATATTACCTGGTCATATATAGCTGAGTAATATTGAGTTATGACTTGACTGTATAGGACGGTTTAATAGGCCTACCTCTTGGAGAAATAACCTAAGCACTTTAGCCTACCTAATGATCTAGAATAAAGTGTATGTATAAAAAACAAACAGAAAACAAACAAAGAATCAAGCAAGTCAGTCGATTCAATTATTTTTATTTATTTCATTTAAACAGTGAGTCCCATTGAGACCGAGGTCTCCTTTGCAAGCGAATCCTGCATAACAAGACCAGCAGCAATTACACATTAAAAGTTAGAGACACAAATGCTTTAATCGAGAACATAGGAAACCCAAAAAACACACACAAATAAAGGTTACTATGTTCTCCTCCTCTGTTTACCTCCTAGCCTGGTCACTCAGTAAGGATGTTAGCTGCTGTGGAACATGGTCCCATCCTCTGCAGTGACTCCAACATCCTCTGCCTCTCCTGGAAGGGCCGGGTCCCCAAGAGCGAGAAGGACAAGCCGGTGTGCCAGCGGCGCTACTATGAGGAGGGCTGGTTGGCCACAGGGAACGGGAGAGGGGTGGTGGGCGTAACGTTCACATCCAGCCACTGCAGGAGAGACAGGAACACACCTCAGAGAATCAACTTCAACCTGCGAGGACACAACAGTGAGGTGTGTGGGCCGGCTTTGTCATTTTTGTGTTTTCAATATCTTATTAGGCAGAGAACTGGGCAACCATTAGAAAATAATTTGATGTGTGTTAGTGTGAAGTATGTATAGTATGTAGATATACAATAATTTGATGTGTATATATATATATATATGCATATTCAATATTTTCTCTGAAAACTTTCAATTATTGTGTAGCTTTTGTCAGAGCTCACATCTGTGCTGACTGTACCATCAGCAACTGGGGTGGAGGAAATTCACTGTTTTGTTGTTTTTCCCATCAGGACAGTGTAGGCCTATTTCATGTTGAATATTGAACTGTATTCCACATTCACATTCCTAGACAGACCCCTGTGTTGGTGGAGTGTAATAGCAGTTGCATTGTGTTTTCTCTAAAGGTTGTGTTGGTCCGTTGGAATGAGCCCTTTCAGAAGCTGGCCACGTGTGACATGGAGGGAGGCATCTTTGTTTGGATTCAATATGAGGGACGGTGGTCTGTGGAGTTAGTGAATGACCGCGGTGCCCAGGTAAGTTTGTACCTGCCCAGGTAAGTTTGTACCTGCCCAGGTAAGTTTGTACCTGCCCAGGTAAGTTTGTACCTGCCCAGGTAAGTTTGAAGTCATCAGCACACACACATTACCATTGATCATACAAAAGCACATTTCATATGAAATGCACAATCATCATCAGAGTAATATATCAAGTGATGGGAAGAATATTAGTTAAAGATACAGTGCCTTGCGAAAGTATTCGGCCCCCTTGAACTTTGCGACCTTTTGCCACATTTCAGGCTTCAAGCATAAAGATATAAAACTGTATTTTTTTGTGAAGAATCAACAACAAGTGGGACACAATCATGAAGTGGAACGACATTTATTGGATATTTCAAACTTTTTTAACAAATCAAAAACTGAAAAATTGGGCGTGCAAAATTATTCAGCCCCCTTAAGTTAATACTTTGTAGCGCCACCTTTTGCAGCGATTACATCTGTAAGTCGCTTGGGGTATGTCTCTATCAGTTTTGCACATCGAGAGACTGACATTTTTTCCCATTCCTCCTTGCAAAACAGCTCGAGCTCAGTGAGGTTGGATGGAGAGCATTTGTGAACAGCAGTTTTCAGTTCTTTCCACAGATTCTCGATTGGATTCAGTGGGGATGGTGTGTTCAGGGTGATGAGCTGTGTTGCTTTTACGCCAAACATAACGTCTTGCATTGTTGCCAAAAAGTTCAATTTTGGTTTCATCTGACCAGAGCACCTTCTTCCACATGTTTGGTGTGTCTCCCAGGTGGCTTGTGGCAAACTTTAAACAACACTTTTTATGGATATCTTTAAGAAATGGCTTTCTTCTTGCCACTCTTCCATAAAGGCCAGATTTGTGCAATATACGACTGATTGTTGTCCTATGGACAGAGTCTCCCACCTCAGCTGTAGATCTCTGCAGTTCATCCAGAGTGATCATGGGCCTCTTGGCTGCATCTCTGATCAGTCTTCTCCTTGTATGAGCTGAAAGTTTAGAGGGACGGCCAGGTCTTGGTAGATTTGCAGTGGTCTGATACTCCTTCCATTTCAATATTATCGCTTGCACAGTGCTCCTTGGGATGTTTAAAGCTTGGGAAATCTTTTTGTATCCAAATCCGGCTTTAAACTTCTTCACAACAGTATCTCGGACCTACAGTTTTATATCTTTATGTTTGAAGCCTGAAATGTGGCAAAAGGTCGCAAAGTTCAAGGGGGCCGAATACTTTCGCAAGGCACTGCATTTGTGAAAATATCATGTATTGATGTGTGTATGTTTACTCTTACCTCTCATCTTTCTCCATCAGGTGAGTGACTTCACATGGTCTCATGACGGCAGCCAGGCCCTGATCGCCTACCGGGATGGGTTTGTCCTGGTGGGCTCGGTCAGCGGACAGAGACACTGGTCCTCAGAGATTAACCTGGAGAGCCAGATCACCTGTGGCATCTGGACACCTGATGACCAACAGGTAAACCACCTCAATCAATCAATGCTTTACATGTATTAATAAAGCCCTTATCACACCTAAACAAAACACTGTTACATGTATTACACTTTTACATACAGATACAATTACACCTGATATATTAAATCATCTGTTGGTTTCCAGGACACAGATGACGTCTAGTCCTGGACTAAAAATAATGTGGGACCCTGTTACACCCTATAATGGAGAATATTTTGTTCTTAGTCAAAGGCTTAATCTACGTCCAGGAAACTGGCTCCATATACGCTTTCTCTCATAAAATCCTTCCTGCCCACTGTACTTCAGGTGTTGTTTGGTACGGCTGATGGTCAGGTGATAGTGATGGACTGCCATGGTCGTATGATCGCCCACGTCCTCCTGCATGAGTCAGATGGCATCGTCGGCATGTCCTGGAACTGTCCCTGTTTCCTTGTGGAGGACAGCACAGAGAGCGACACCGACTCTGATGACAATAACCCACCTCAAGGTAACATATTGTTTTAATGCTAAAACAAAGAAAAAGGGAATCTCTGTTTTATACCTCTCTCTAATGTACCAGCTAACGTTTTTTTTATTACCACTGCTTTGAACACTATAATTGTGCACTACGATGGTGACAGTACATTGGCCAGGAGGCTAATGTGTATATTTTTCTCTCCCCTAGTACGTAACCTGAAGCCCCTTCTGACAGTCAGCTTCATATCAGGAGACATCAGTTTGATGAACAACTACGATGACCTCGCTCCTACCGTCATCCGCTCAGGACTCAAAGGTACTGACTTTATCAATCTTCTGTGTGTGAACCAACCAAATTTCTTAAAGTGAAGCAGTTTGCTGTCGTTAAGAGAAATAATGTACTGGGGAAACCCACCACTGTGTAATATAAAGATACTCTACAGTATGAACGTGATGTGACTGAAGCCTCTCCTCTTCAGATGTAGAGGTCCAGTGGTGCTCGCAGGGGGACCTCCTGGCAGTAGCTGGGATGGAGAGACATGGTGTCCCCGGACTCCCCTCTGACTCTATCATGAGGAACGCCCTGGTCAAGTTCTACAATGTCCAAGGAGAACATATCTACACGTTAGAAACACCTGCCCAGGTGAGCTCCCCTCTGATTTCATCCTGAAATGTTAGTGTGATATTTACAAACTTGTTGTAATCTGTTTGCATGGCATAATTTCAACCAGTTTTGCCTTCTGGGTAGGTCCTCTAACACATATAAGTCAAAGTCTATAGGACGTCTGAAATCTTCAACCAATAAACACAATGCTAACAGGAATTAAACTTAATATGAAATGTTGTCTTGCCACACTTCCAAGTCTCGTTCAGTTCAGTCGGCTATGGAGAAAACCAGAAATCAAGGTTCCATACAATGTGAATACAACAGGGCTGACTGGGAACCTGCCTTGTCAACCTTTGCCTTGCAGCGCCCCATCACCACCATCTGCTGGGGCCATAGAGACTCTCGTCTGTTTCTGGCATGTGGCCCAGCGCTGTATGTGGTGCGAGTGGAGCACCGGGTGGCCAGCCTGCAGCTGCTGTGCCAACAGGGCATCGCCAGCGCCCTGCGGGAGGAGAGGGACGTGGGCAAACTCAACATGCCCTCCTTACTCTGCTCCTATGTCACCACCGCCTTCATACCCACCATCAAGGTAGAAGGAGATGTATTCAGTTGGCTACTGTAGGCTATTATCTCAGCTCAAAGACATCTGGACCTGTTCATTTCAAAATCACATCACCCCTTGGTCATAACCCTTTAATGTTTGTAGATCTGTAAGGTGCAAGGGATGTGCTGGAAGCTCCATCAATACCCTGATTATAACTATTCAGACTCTAAAGCTCTAAAGGGCTAAGGGGCCAAGGGAAGGAGAAGGGAAGGGGTAGGATGCGAATTGGGAACCAACTGTTAATGCTCTTCTCTTGTTTCTCTAGCCTCCCATTCCTGATCCCAACAACATCCGGGACTTTGTCAGCTACCCCACTGCTGGCAACGAGAGGTTGCACTGCACCATGAAGCGAGCGGAGGACAACCCCGAGGCAGGGGGACCCTGTTACACCCTATACCTGGAACACCTAGGGGGGCTGGTGCCTATCCTCAAAGGCAGACGCATCAGCAAGCTACGCCCAGAGTTCATCATCATGGACCCCAAAACAGACAGCAAAGCAGGTGGGCTTGGCACAGGAAAAGGTATTATAATGAGCTTTTAAAAAATAGATTGTATGTTAGACACAAACAGCTACCCCTACTATTGTTTTTCAGAAGTTCTACAGTTCTGACCTGTTTAGGTTGAATCATAGATCATTTTTTATTTGTTGTTTGTATGTTTGTTTGTTTATTTCAGACGAGGTGTGTGTGAATGCTATGATCTCCTACATGACTGACAGCTGTAACTGTTCCGACTCCAGCGACATTGAGTTGAGTGATGAGTGGGTTGGGAAGAAGTCGCCTAAACTATCCAGAGGAAACAGGTCTCCCAAGCATTCCAGGTATCTTTCATTACAGTGGTCTAGATTCTGCAGGAATGACATTATAAGATTTCTGTTTACCATATTCAACTCTAATCCTAAACATTACCCGTCTCTGATCCATCCAATTCAAAAGCTCAAGCTTCCTAAATATGTCATACCGGTATTTATCATTTGATTTGTTCTAACTTGTTGTAACGACAGTGTTTATTATTTAAAATTAGTCTATTTTGCCCTTATTTGCCATTGGTTTTGTTGTTTTCTGGCGTAGAAGGAATATGGAATCAAGAAAATCTCCCAAGACGTCTAGGACTAGTCAGGAAGGACTTCGATCGCCAAGGTTACCAACGAAGAAGCCTCTGATTCGTTCTCCCAGTCTGACACGTCGAGAGATGTCCATGGATGGAATCTCTGAGGTATTATCTGAACATGTATTAAGTGGAAAGTTCATAGTGATTCTATTGGCTGAAACTGCTGTTTTCGCTAGTTTCAATTTTGCCACTTCCACAGCCGGAAGTAAATCAGGTAGCTAGCTAGCTAGCACATACGATATTTGGTTCTGGGTTCTGAGATCATCTTTCATTTGGTTAAAAAAAGTCACCAAATAATCCATCTGCCTTTTTATTTGCCTGGTTTCACAGCATAATTACCTGGCTCAAGTCACGTCCAATATTTGGGGGACTAAGTTCAAAATTGTGGGACTTGCTTCTTTCTTACCTGCTAATCTGGGTGCAGGTAAGATCACTACAATGTGAGAAGAACAAAATGTACACATTAAATCACACATTGCCCAATTTGATGTGTTTAACTTTTTACGTTTTTACTTTATTTTGACTGCTATTTCCTTCCTGTCATTTCTCTGTCAAATTTGACCAAAGACATGTTTCTCTCCATTTCAGTTATCTATAAGACCAGTTTGCTCCATCTACAACCAAGGCAGATGACAATCTACCTTCCAGAGGTGCGGAGAATATCACTTGACTTCATGAGTCTGCCGGTCTTTAACCCAAACGTCTTCAGTGAGGATGAGGATGACTTGCCAGGTATGAATGAAGGAAATAATTGGATTTCACTGGATTTTTCAGGATTATTGAATGCAGGATTTTCCGAATTTGAAATTTGTGTGGATCAATGTGTATGTTGATGTAATTCATAAGAGTCCCTGACTTGTGTTTCAGTAACGGGACCATCTGGAGTGACAGGCGACAACCCTCCATGTACGGTCAACATCCCCATCGCGCCCATCCACAGCCCCGCCCAGGCCATGTCCCCCACTCAGAGCATTGGTTTGGTCCAGTCCCTGCTGGCCAATCAGAACATTCAGCTGGATGTCCTGACCAATCCCACGGCTACGGCTTCAGCAGCAGCAGCAGCGGCAGCAGCAGCGGCCTCAGCCTCTGTTCTGGGGTCTGATCATGGTCAGGATGCTGTGGCAGTACATTACAGTGGGACTCTAGGAAGGTACTCTAACCCAGGACAGGTGATATTTAATGGGCTAGAGATGGGTCCCCTCCTGGCTGGAACATTACCTCCACCTCCGCCTCCACATAACCTCCCCCAACAACCTCACCAACAACGTCCTCAGTTACAACAGACGCACCAACAACAGCAGTCCAAACAACCACAGCAGATACAAACGCAACAGCAGCAGCAGCAGCAGCAACAACAGAGGATGCAACATCAACAACTACAGCACCAACAACCACAGATTTCACAACATCAACAACTACAGCACAAACAACCACAGATTCCACAACAACATCAACAACTACAACAGCTTCACATACAGCAGATCCAACAGCAGCAGCAGCAACAGACTCAGCAGCACCAAGCACTGCAACAACAGTACCAACAACAACAGGCGGCACTGCAACAGCAACAACAGCAGATCCAACAGCAGCACCAACACTTGCAACAGCAGCAAATCGCTCAGCAGCACCAGCAGATGCAACTGCAGCACGAGCAAATGCATCAGCAGCAGCAACAAATGCAGCAACAACAACAGCAGATCCGACAGCAGATTATAGAGATGAGGCAGCAACAGCAGCAGTTGCAGCAGCAGCATCAGCAGATACAACAGCAGCACCAACAGATGCAGAGACAGCACCAACAAATGCAGCAGCAACTAAAGTTGCAGATCACCTTGCCCCCTCCGCCTACTGGCTACCCCACCATCTCTTTGCAGCAGTTTCAGGTACCCCACCCCAGTCCAGAGTTGGGACCAGAAAGAGGACAGCAGGGCCATACTCAGAGCCATACTCTGGGCAGGCCAAGTCTACCGCGATCCAGGCCTCCATCATTCATTGATGTAGACAGCATACGGTCTAGACCTCCTTCCTTCCTTGAAGCAGACACATCAAGATCTAGGCCGCCGTCATTCGTCGACATAGACACAATACGGACTAGACCTCCTTCTTTCATTGATGTAGATACCGGTACATTGCGATCTAGACCCCCGTCTTTCCTCGATGCGGACTCCTCCCGATCTAGAACTCTTTCATTCATAGACACAGACACACTACGGTCTAGACCTCCTTCCTTCCTTGATGCAGAGACTTCCCTTGAGATCCAGATGAGGAAGGTGAACGCTCCCCCTCCCTACCCAGGAACCGTAGTGTCTGCAGCCACCGCCACAACCTCCACCGCTCCTCAGACCCTCATCACCAACTGTGACAACCCCAACATACTGGTCACAGCAGACCCTTGTCTGAAGAAAGACGAGTTCTCACTCCACCCAGTTGGTCTCCAGTACCAGATGGGATACGAGAGGATCACAACCTTTGACAGCAGTGGGAATGTAGAGGAGGTGTGTCGCCCTCGTAGAAGACTCATACGCAACCAGAACGCCTACGCTGTTCAAGGCATGGGAGGTTCTGCCACACTTAAAGTCACCTCATCGTCTGACAGTAAGAAAATCCATCTTCCTTACAGCTCAGCGACTCTAAGCCGCCTCTCGGTGCCACGATACTCCATACCCAGCGGAGACCCACCCCCCTACCCAGATCCAGCCAATCAGGTTAACATTAACACGACAACACTTCCTCCTCCCCAACGCATGGACAGTAGTCACATGATTCACGCTACCTTGCGACGTGACAGGCGAGATGGGGAATCCCGCTTGAAGGTGTCCCAGATGGTTGATGCTTCAAGGACTCTACCGTCCAAGTCGAAGATCAACAGTGCTGCTCTAGCGCTCTCTTACCAGCAGAGAGTGCCAACAGCTCTGTATACCTGCACTCAGTGCAGCAGCAACAGCAGCAGCACCAGTGTCAGTGTTAGCGGGGGTGGTAGTAGCAGCAGTGGCATCGCAGGAGGCACTGTAGTGCGACAGGATTTCCCACCAGGAAAAGGTGCTCATCACAGCACCATCATTGTCCACTCCAAAAGCACTTCACCTCTTGCTTCTCAGTCATCGTACAATCTGCTGAGTCCTATTGATAACAGCAGGGATAGGACTGTATACGTGAACTCTGCCTTTACTGAAGACGAGGCATTAAGTCAGCAGTGTCGTCACCTGACTCTTGGGGAGGTTAGTTTGACTCTGAAACGTCCTCCGCCATACCAGTGGGACCCAAACACCGCAGAGGAGTTCTGGATACCTCAAGAACAGACTATCTTAGCTCCGCCTCCACCACCAACACACAAACCCCCACCCCCACTCATCTTCAGCAATGCTCAGCACCTGGACATGACGCGGCTGCCTTTCCTACTCTCAACAAAACCCCCCAGCAGCCCAAGCACTGTTACTTTCCCATCGGGTTACCAGATCTCCCTGTCACCTTTCCCTCCAGGGGGAGGTCAGGGTGGACCCCCACTCCAGTCAATGCAGAGCCCTCCACCACCCTGCCCTCCCAACGAAGTAGTTGCCCCAGTTCCCCAGTTCACCCAGCAGGACCCCAACTTGGTCTTGCCACCTGGATACCCTCCCAACCTTGCCAACCTGGCTTGCTGCCCTCTGCCACCGATGTACCCAGGAGCTAGCTCCTGTGCCGGGCTTCAGCTGCAACCTGTTAGCCTGCACCCCTGGAACCCCTACAGCCTACCCATGCAGGACCCCTCAGGCTCTGCCACCCTGCCCAGCAAGTCTCATCAACTGTTAGAGAAGCCAGTCCTCTCCCCATCTCCTCCTACAGTTCCTCCTCCCCCACCTCCTTCACTTCCTCCTCCACCTCCACCAACCATGCTGCCAAAACCCAAAAGCCCTACA
This sequence comes from Oncorhynchus clarkii lewisi, assembly GCF_045791955.1. Classification (NCBI taxonomy): domain Eukaryota; kingdom Metazoa; phylum Chordata; class Actinopteri; order Salmoniformes; family Salmonidae; genus Oncorhynchus; species Oncorhynchus clarkii. The sequence continues at coordinate 35,928,764 of NC_092171.1, read as the reverse complement.
GAGGAGCTGACGGAATCTGCCAGTAGCTTCCAGGAGCCGTCTTCTCTAAATGAAAGCCCTGTTCCAGACCGGCAGGGGACTGACAGGTTCAGCAAGAAGAGCCGTAAACGTCTGGACAGCCGAGCTGAGGAGGCAAACATGACCACCGTCTCAGAAGGAAAATCCAAAAAGGAAGGGCGCGCCCTCTCCGACTTCAACTCCCTCATCTCCAGCCCCAGGCTTGGCGGCAGGGACAAGAAGAAACCCAAAGGCCAGAGGGAGCAGCTGAACAAAACCAAGAAGCTCAACAGGACAAGTACCACCAGCGAGTTCCAGGACAGTTCCGAGAGTGAGCCCGAGCTCTTCATCAGTGGAGACGAACTGATGAACCAGAGCCAGAGCTCCAAGAAGGGCTGGAAGAGTAAGAGGAGCCTGAGGATGGCCAGTGAACTGGAAGAGATCAAGTGCAGGAAGGCCAATGAGAGAGAGGACCGCGGGCTGGGCAGCCAGGGATTCGTCTACGTCATGGCCAATAAGCAGCCACTCTGGAACGAGGCAACACAGGTCTACCAGCTGGACTTCGGAGGACGGGTCACTCAGGAGTCTGCTAAGAACTTTCAGATCGAGTTGGATGGCAGACAGGTAAGATTTTGCTTTTATTATTTTCAGAAACCTGGATGATTTGTTAATAACGGCAGTTGTATATAAGTTAGAATTCTAAAATCAGTGTAGTTTTGTTGTTGCTTAAAATACCAACTGTCACATTGACCTCTTTATGGCTTAGCTGAGTCAGTACCCATCGAGCTCCAGGTAGACATTGAGCGATGAAAACAGGCCTTCCTCAAAGCGTTATATCTGTTTTCCAGATTTTTTCCCCCCTTTCTTTCTACAGGTGATGCAGTTTGGCAGAATCGATGGGAACGCCTATATCCTGGATTTCCAGTATCCTTTCTCAGCAGTGCAGGCCTTTGCTGTGGCCTTAGCCAATGTTACTCAAAGGCTTAAGTGAGAGACTGTTCTCACCCAGCAAGCACCACATATGTGTCATATATATGGATCTGTTCCAACCTATACTGGTGCATAATGACAAAATAATCAGAGATGATGATCCTGGGTCCTGTAACATGGGACTGTCAATTTAGTGCTTTGCAAGGACAACACGGTTTATGGGGCTATGAACAGTGGTGTAGTGGAGGGTAAACGCACGTAAACACCGTTTACACACCTTCATTCTTTTGCGCGAGCTGAAATATGCATTGAAAGTATAGGGTGCGTTACTTCAGCGTTTACCCACCAATTGTTTTTTTTTTTTTACAACTACATCACTGGCTATGAAATACACTTTAGTAAGCCTCATATAGAAACATTTTAGAAGGTAAGTTACTCTTACTTACCGTATCTATGCTTCGGATTTAAAACCTGCCCTGTGGAGAACTGCAATTTTAAAAGACCTGATTAAAGAAAAAGTGCAGTGCTGGACAAAAGTGTTGAAATGATGTATTGTGGGAAAGGAGACCATATTGATTGTGGAAAGACAACAAGATGAGTTTGAAGGTATTAGAGTTTATTTAGAAGTTATTTATAACATCACTTCTATGAAGTGATCCTATAGGAATATCCACATTTCCCTAAGTTGTGCCATTATTGACAAGCCATTATGTAAATGTTATTGTATGACAACATACAACATTAATTGGAACACATTCATAAATAAATTGTGACACCTGTATATTATCAATGTTAGACCTAACTTTCTGCCAATCATCTCTTTTAGTAGACCCTATGAAAAACAAAAATTGAACGCATGTGTAAATCCTTATCAAAAATGTTCAAATGCATGGATCACGTTATCTGGGACAAAGTTTATACAGTAGAAATCTCATCTGCTGCCAGATCGGTCAACTCATGTTAAATCATACAACAACAACAACAAAAAAGACAAGCTAACCTCTGAATTAATGTAACGTTATGGTGTATAAACTTGGTTGGCTCTGTGTTTTAGTCAGTCATTGGTGGTGTTTAAAGATGCTACTTGAACATTGCATTTGAATGTGAAGTGCTTTGCCTCCTTGGAGTTGCTGCTGCTTTTTGATAGAGATTGTCCGCATTAGTGCTAATAGTGTCACATGGTATTGAAGACATCAAAGTTATAATTTTTATATTTTCAGATTTTAATTTGTTTTTGATTGACTGATTAATTTGTGAACATGTTGTTCAGTAATTAACATGTCTGGTGCTGCTTTTTTTAAAGTATATTTGCAGGTTTATTTGAAAAGGTATTGTAGACAAGTTATGTGATGATTCAACTATTCAATGCTTAGCATTGCTACTCTACTGTGTCATACAGCAAGACTTCAATGCGTATTATACAATAGAGACCGTGTGTGTGGTGTGGTCATTGTGTTATTGTCATCACCACCTAAATTAATATTATTGTATTGCCTAGATGGATTTTTCTTACATTTTTTTCAATTGTATACAATGATTCTTGTCCAGACTATATATCAGAAGATATATCATTAAAGATAGGTCTAACTGATTTCCAAACACTTAATAAAATGTATAACATTGAAAACACATATCCATGTCTCTTCTCTGTGTGTGTGTGTGTGTGTGTGTGTGTGTGTGTGTGTGAGGGGGCGGGATTTATCAAACGTCACCAAGCCACCCCTACTCAAAAGGTTAGTTTCACAACTCTTGATTTGTCAGGGGTGTAAGCATTAGTCCAAACAGTTACAAAACGTTTCGTTTTGCAACTAAAACGACAGTTTCTATTGGACAAATTCAGCTAGGACGTTACGTTCCTTTTAAGAAACGTTTATCAACAGAATAGTTGTAATAAATACACACCAGGCCTCCTCCAGACTCGCATTTTGGCGAATCCAGTGCTCTTTCTCCAGTCCTTATTCAAGGGCACGATATTTCTGAGTTGTCCGCTGGCGCCGAAGAGTCATTTATGAATTTAACCGGCCAGATTGTGACACATTTGGTTTCCCTAACTTTATTCATGTACCAGGCATTTCAGATTTGAATAGCAATCCGGATTAGTAGGATAATCTATGAATGACAATATGGATTCTGATGAAGTTCAACAAACAGGTTGGTGAAATTAAATGAAATTGACGTTTTTCTATGTAATCTAATAAAATATTGTTTCTCAGTTCATCTCAAGTGTCTATTTTAAAATGTCTTCAGAGTTTGTAGGCGAGTTCAACGAATGAAAGTCCTACCACTACAGATATTAGAAGTTAGCTACAGTTAAGGAATGCACTTGTTGGTTGCCTAAAAATGTTGTTACAGTCTTACTCTGACAGCAAGTATGTCATGTTCTAATTAAAGGATTCCTTGTTTTTTAATGCCCAAATTGTATTTACTGTTTGAGTTTTATTTCTGTAGATGGCAGCACATTAGAAGAAACAACAAGTAGTCCTAATCAAAGGATGACAAGATATCAGATCCTCACATTGACGTCAATCGCATCTGTCAACTTCAGCTCAATGATTTGTTACTCTATACTGGGACCATTCTTCCCCAAAGAGGTATTGTGCAATAGCCTAACAACAATTTTACTTCCTCATTGCTTATGAAATATTGTTACAGGTTTTGTTTTTTCCCGATTTAAGTTTTGACTTTTGACTTTTGCGCGTATAGCTCGTTAGCACGTAGGGCGCACCGATTGGTGTCTTCTTCCATGGTATATCGTCGATCACACAATTTATTGTGCATCAGCCACCTACTATGCGAGATGGAAAGAGGATGACCGATTGGTGTCACCTCGTTAGTCAGTGTGTGTTACACCTGTGCTGGTTGACATCTCGTTAGTGGGAGTTGTTTCACCTGTGCTGGCCTCGGTGCTTTTTACCAGTGGCTGGCCCAGTGCGCCAGTTGTCAAATCTTATTGGTCACAAACACATGGTTAGCAGATGTTATAGCGAGTGTAGTGAAATGCTCGTGCTTCTAGTCCCGACAGTGCAGCAATATCTAACAATTCCACAACAAATGTAATTGTTCATTGGATGAGCAATGTCAGAGCAGCATAGGCAAGATGCAATAGATAGTGTAGAATACAGTATACACATATGAGATCAGTAATCTAAGATATGAAAAAATTATTAAAGTGGCATTAATAAATTGACTAGTGTTACATTTATTAATGGAGGCAGGTAGCCTAGTGGTTAGAGCGTTGGCCCAGTAACCGTAAAGGTTGCTAGATCGAATCCCCGAGCTGACAAGGTAAAAATCTGTCGTTCTGCCCCTGAAGAAGGCCGTTAACCCAGTGGTCCTAGGCTGTCATTTAAATAAGAATTTCTTCTTAACTGACTTGCCTGGGTAAATAAAGGTTAAAAAAAAAAAATTCAATTAAGTGGCCAATGATTTCAAGTCTATATGTAGGTAGTAGGCTCTCTGTACTAGTGATGGCTGTTTAACAGTCTGATGGCCTTGAGATAGAAGCTGTTTTCAGTCTCTCAGTTCCACCTTTTTGGCCTTCCTGTGACATCGGGTGCTGTAGGTGTCTTGGAGCGCAGGTAGTTTGCCCCCTGTGATGCATTGGGCAGACCGCACGACCGTCTGGAGAGCACTGGGGTTGTGGGTGGTACAGTTGCCGTACCAGGCGGTGATACAGCCCAACAGGATGCTCTCAATTGTGCATCTGTAAAAGTTTGTGAGGGTTTTAGGTGACAAGCCACATTTCTTCAGCTTCCTGAGGTTGGAGAGGCGCTATTCCGCCGTCTTCACACTGTCTGTGTGGGTGGACCATTTCAGTTTGTCAGTGACATGTACGCCGAGGGAACTTACAACTTTCCACCTTCTCCACTACTGTCCTGTTGATGTGGATAGGGGGGTGCTCCCTCTGCTGTTTCCTGAAGTCCACGATCATCAGTTGTCTTGAGAGATGTGGAGGGTCAATACCTTTAGTTGGCGCTCCCTATTTGATTTCATTTTGTGCCACTTTATTGGTTTGCTTCCTATCGTCACATTTGGTGTGGGGTTTTTCTTTTGTTTGCCTCTTCTTGAGCAAATTTAGTAGGCGTTAATAGCGGGTGTCTTTTAGGTTCCAGTTATTATTGCTAGTCAACTTGCAGTGGACACCCCCATGAGTGTCTTTCACAATCCCTCCTAAAACCCCAAATGGTTTTGTTTTGGTTGTCAGCAACTCTTTGTTAGTTTCCCCTTCTGTTTGAGTGACAGTTATGGTTTTCTTGCTGGGGAACGTAACAATATACTAAACTGAGAGTTAAAGCGAAATGATGTAGAATCATGATTTATTTATTCAGATTCTAGAATTGAAAAATTAATGTTTAGCAGTACCATAGTAAAGTACACTTAATTTTATTGGTTGGATGTAAGATACCAGTTCAGACTAGATGTCATGACTGACAAGTGGTTGTATTTGTATAATGTTGTGGACACGAGAAAACCCCCAAAGCATACAACAGAAACTCAGTCACACATCAACTCATGCAAACATCAAAGCAGAAACTCGCTCCTGCAGGTTCATGCTCTACGACAGGGCTCTCCAACCCTGTTCCTGGAAAGCTAACCCTCCTGTAAGTTTTTGTCCAACCCCAGTTGTAACTAACCTGATTCAGCTAATTATTAGAATCAGGTGTGCTAGATTAGGGTTGGAGTGAACCTATGGTAGCTCTCCAGGAACAGGGTTGGAAAGCCCTGCTCTACAACATCAGAGTATAACAGAAAGTGGCACAGGTCCTAATCCAGGTACTTCTCCTGTCTGGACTACTGTAGCTCTCTGTTGGCTGGGCTCCCTGCTTGTGCCATCAAACCCTTGCAATTTATCCAGAACGCTGCAGCCCGCCTGGTGTTCAACCTTCCTAAGTCACCCCACTCCTCCGCACACTCCACTGGCTTCCAGTCGAAGTTCGTAGCCACTACAAGACTATGGTGTTTGCCTATGGAGTAGCAAGAGGAACTACCTTCAGGCTATGCTCAAAGCCTACACTCCAACCTGAGCTCTCTGTTCTGTCACCTCTGGTCTCTTGGTACTCCCAACCCTATGGGAGGTCAACTCCCACTCAGCCCAGTCAAAGCTCTTTTCTGTCCTGGCACCCCAATGGTGGAATGAGCTTCCCCCTGATGCTAGGCCAGCAAGAGTCCCTGCTCATCTTTTCCGAAAACATCTGAAATCCTACCTCTTCAAAGAGTATCTTAATACCCACCGTCTGGCTAGAAGCTCGTTGCAGATTTTGAAAATCTTTTATTTTTATTTGTGTACTGTTTGCAAAAACAAACATGTATCCTACCCTGTGATGTCACAGAAGTTGTTTTTTTAGGACCTTTATCTTTTTGATCATAGAAATGTGCTGTTTTCACATATGTAGACTGGAGATAATGAATATGAGGTTGACAATTGGTGGATTTGCACTTTTAGGATGATGGTTGATCTAATTGCTAAAGATGATCTTTATGCTTTTGGGAAACTCAACCTGTGAACGTTGCTGACCTAAACAAACACTGAGTCAAGACTGTTATAAAGTCAACTGTTGTGACTGTTTTCCAAAGTATTTTGTGAAGCACATGCCTTCTCTTTCCAAAAGGAAAACAACATCTTGTACACAATCATAACTGAAGCTTTTTCACCAAAGTTTTTTGGGTGTTTTGCAGTATCTGTATGTTTGATATTGTAATTTATTGCTAGATACAGGAGCTTTACTGTATGTATATTGTCTCTATACAGGCCGTGAAAAAAGGAGCCAGTCAGACTGTCATTGGCCTTATATTTGGCTGCTATGCTCTGTGTAATCTGATGGGCTCCTTAGTACTGGGTAAATATGTAAGTATTTGGAATAACTAGGCTACAGGGCCTTCAGAAAGTATTCAAACCTCCTTCCACGTTGTTACAGCCTGAATTCAAAATAGATTAAATCACCCATCTACACACAATACCCATACTGACAATGTGAAAATGTGTTTTTAGAAATGTTAGCATATATCTCATTTAAATAAGTATTCACACCCCTGTGTCAATACATGTTAGAATCACCTTTAGCAGTGATTACAGCTGTGAGGCCTTCTGAGTAAGTCTCTAATAAGAGCTTTGTGCACCTGGATTGTACAATATTTGCAAATTGTTCATTTTTTTAAATTCTTCAAGCTCTGCCAAGTTGGTTGTTGATAATTGTTAAACAGCCATTTTCAAGTTGATTTAAGTCAAAACTGTAACTAGGCCACTCAGGAACATTCAATGTGATCTTGGTAAGCAACTCCAGTGTATATTTAGTTTTGTGTTTTAGGTTATTGTCCAGCTGAAAGAAGAATTTTCCTCCCAGCACCCCTGATAAATCACAATTTAAAAAATATTAATATTTAAAAAAAAAGATTTGCCCAAAACATAAGACTTTATTCAGGACACAAAGGATTTTTGCAGTTTTACTTTAGTGCCTTATTGCTATCAGGATGCATGTTTTGGAATATTTTTCTTCTGTACAGGCTTCATTCTTTTCACTCTGTCATTTAGGTTACTATTGTGGAGTAACTACAATGTCGACCCATCCTTTTCTCTTATAATAGTCATTAAACTCTGTTTTAAAGTCACCATTGGCCTCATGGTGAAACCCCTGAGCGGTTTCCTTCCTCTCCGGCAACTGAGTGAGGAAGGACGCCTGTGTGTTTGTAGTAACTGGGTGTATTGATACACCATCCAAAGTGTAATTATTAACTTCACCATGGCCTCCTGAGTGGTGCAGCGGTCTAAGGCACTGCATCAGTACTTGAGGCATCACTACAGACCCGGGTTTGATCCCAAGCTGTGACCGGGAGTCCCATAGGGTGGCGCACAATTGGCCCAGCTTCATCTGGGTTAGGGGAGGGTTTAGCCGGGGGGTTTTACTTGGCTCATCAAGCTCACATTGGTACGGCTGGGTTCCAGGTTAAACGGGCGGGTGTTAAGAAACGCTGTTTGGCGGGTCATGTTTCAGAAGACTCATGACTCAACCTTCACCTCTACCGAGCCCGTTGGCGAGTTGCAGCGATGAGACAAAATCGCAATTGGATATCATGAAAAAAGGGGGTAATATACAAACAAACAACTTCACCATGCTCAAATACCAACAGGCGCCCATCTTTGCTAGGCATTAGAAAACCTCCCTGGTCTTTGTGGTTGAATCTGTGTTTGTATTCCCTGCTCGACTACGGGACTTCATGTTAAACACTTATTGCACACATTTCTTTCTGCTGAACTTATTTAGGTTTGCCATAACAAAGGGGTTGAATACTTATTGACTCAAGACATTTCAGCTTTTCATTTTAAAATAATTTGTCAATTTCCACTTTGACATTATGGGGTATTGTGTTTAGGCCAGAGAGACACATTCTCAATTTTAATCCATTTTAAATTATGTCTGTAACACAAAATGTGGAATAAGGCAAGGGGTGTGAATACTTTCACCCTGTTCCCTGTGTACTTCTGATTAGCTACCGTAAGGGCTCTGGTCAAAAGTAATGCACTTCATAGGGAACAGTGTGGCATTTGGGAGGCATACTACGTTTAGTCATCAGACTACTCTGCTTTGCAATATGACTTTTCACCCACACAACACGTGCTTATCTCTCCTTTCAGATTGTTCAGATCGGGGCAAAGTTCATGCTAATTTCAGGCTTATTTGTGTCATCAGTGTGCACCATTCTCTTTGGGTGAGTGAGATTTTAAGTGTTCTGCAAGTATCTCATACTGTCCATTGTGATTTAATGGCAGATGACTACTTAAACAAATACGTTAGTTATCCATCAACAGATTCCAGGCAAAGTGCTCATGAGAACTTTTTTTTATTTTTTATTAAGTGCCCTCCTACAATTTTTACTCAACATGGACAAATACATATTTTCATCTAATTCTTTTCCTGTTCTTGTTTTACAGCTTACTCGACAAAGTTCCTGACGGAGCTACTTTTATTATCCTGTGCTTTATCATAAGGTCTGTTGACGCTGTGGGCTTCAGTGCTGCAATGACCTCTTCTTTCGCAGTTTCAACAAAAGTTTTCCCAAACAGTATAGCAACTGTTCTGGTGAGTTTAGTCAGCCAACCCTTGTTTAAGAGTCTGTATGTTACAGTGCATTGCGAAAGTATTCGGCCCCCTTGAACTTTGCGACCTTTTGCCACATTTCAGGCTTCAAACATAAAGATATAAAATTGTATTTTTTTGTGAAGAATCAACAACAAGTGGGACACAATCATGAAGTGGAACGACATTTATTGGATATTTCAAACTTTTTTAACAAATCAAAAACTGAAAAATTGGGCGTGCAAAATTATTCAGCCCCCTTAAGTTAATACTTTGTAGCGCCACCTTTTGCTGCGATTACAGCTGTAAGTCGCTTGGGGTATGTCTCTATCAGTTTTGCACATCGAGAGACTGACATTTTTTCCCATTCCTCCTTGCAAAACAGCTCGAGCTCAGTGAGGTTGGATGGAGAGCATTTGTGAACAGCAGTTTTCAGTTCTTTCCACAGATTCTCGATTGGATTCAGGTCTGGACTTTGACTTGGCCATTCTAACACCTGGATATGTTAATTTTTGAACCATTCCATTGTAGATTTTGCTTTATGTTTTGGATCATTGTCTTGTTGGAAGACAAATCTCTGTCCCAGTCTCAGGTCTTTTGCAGAATCCATCAGGTTTTCTTCCAGAATGGTCCTGTATTTGGCTCCATCCATCTTCCCATCAATTTTAACCATCTTCCCTGTCCCTGCTGAAGAAAAGCAGGCCCAAACCATGATGCTGTCACCACCATGTTTGACAGTGGGGATGGTGTGTTCAGGGTGATGAGCTGTGTTGCTTTTACGCTAAACATAACGTTTTGCATTGTTGCCAAAAAGTTCAATTTTGGTTTCATCTGACCAGAGCACCTTCTTCCACATGTTTGGTGTGTCTCCCAGGTGGCTTGTGGCAAACTTTAAACGACACTTTTTATGGATATCTTTAAGAAATGGCTTTCTTCTTGCCTCTCTTCCATAAAGGCCAGATTTGTGCAATATACGACTGATTGTTGTCCTATGAACAGAGTCTCCCACCTCAGCTGTAGATCTCTGCAGTTCATCCAGAGTGATCATGGGCCTCTTGGCTGCATCTCTGATCAGTCTTCTCCTTGTATGAGCTGAAAGTTTAGAGGGACGGCCAGGTCTTGGTAGATTTGCAGTGGTCTGATACTCCTTCCATTTCAATATTATCGCTTGCACAGTGCTCCCTGGGATGTTTAAAGCTTGGGAAATCTTTTTGTATCCAAATCCGGCTTTAAACTTCTTCACATCAGTATCTCGGACCTGCCTGGTGTGTTCCTTGTTCTTCATGATGCTCTCTGCGCTTTTAACGGACTGAGACTATCACAGTGCAGGTGCATTTATACGGAGACTTGATTACACACAGGTGGATTGTATTTATCATCATTAGTCATTTAGGTCAACATTGGATCATTCAGAGATCCTCACTGAACTTCTGGAGAGAGTTTGCTGCACTGAAAGTAAAGGGGCTGAATAATTTTGCACGCCCAATTTTTCAGTTTTTGATTTGTTAAAAAAGTTTGAAATATCCAATAAATGTCGTTCCACTTCATGATTGTGTCCCACTTGTTGTTGATTCTTCACAAAAAAAATACAGTTTTATATCTTTATGTTTGAAGCCTGAAATGTGGCAAAAGGTCGCATAGTTCAAGGGGGCCGAATACTTTCGCAATGCACTGTATATGGTGGAATTAAACATCATGTTCAAACACGAAGGCATTATGGTTGAGGTTAAAATGTTTTGTATCCCAAGAGTTTGGCACCATTCGTCTGTCTGAAAGCATCCTTAGCCTTGTAATTAGTTCCTCTATTTGGTCATAATAATAATATGATGATGATTCTATTGTATTTGGAACTGTAACCCAAACAAACAACATTTTAAGGCAGATCCTTCTACTTTGTAAATATAAGCCTGTGGGTACGAGGTAAAACTGAATGTGCACATTTACTTAGTTGAATGTTGTGTTTGTCTTCTTAGGGTAGTCTGGAGATCTTTACAGGGCTGGGTCTTATACTGGGACCACCAATAGGTGGATGGCTGTATCAGTCGTTTGGATACGAATTTCCTTTCATGGCTCTGGGATGCTTCCTATTTCTCATGGTCCCCTTCAACATGTACATCTTACCAAGCTTTGGTAACGGTTTATTTATGGTTTATGAACTTTTAACTAATAGTTAGCTGTCTATAATGTATTTCTAAATACCTATGTCCCCCACTTTTAAAGAAAAGTCTTGTGTAAAGTTTTACCTAAATGTTTAAGATCTCTGAGTCTAAAAGATATACGTGTTGAGACCAAGTGTTTTTTCTTTGTTATTATGAAATGATTCCTGTGATGATATTTCTTGTTATTATATTATTCTGCTTGTTTCTCTGTTCAGATGCTGATCCTAGCAAGGACTCCTTCTTCAGGCTGTTCACGCGTCTGAAGATAGTCCTCATATGCTTTGCCATATTCACCCTGAGTTCTGGACTCGGCTTTCTAGATGCGACCTTGTCCATATATGCCATTGATACGGTAAAGCAAAGCATACGCAAGGGTTGAGGTGAATTCCATTTGTTTACTTCCTAAATTGACTGAACTGAAATAGAATTTACCCCAACCCTGGTATACTTGAAAACCTCATATTTGAGAATGTATTTGTCACGTTTCAAAATACGATTATGTCCAGTAGGATGGACCTCGGTAACTTAATGTTTCTGTTTTTGATTCTCCATGTAGTTTAACCTGTCTCCAGGCTATGTGGGTCTTCTCTTGCTTGGTCTGTCGTTGCCTTACTGTCTAGCCTCACCTCTGCTTGGTATCGTCAGTGACAGGTTTCCTGTGAGTACAGTTAACCCAACACTGCACCATACAACACTATAATATACTAAAAATACACTACATTGTTGGTTAAGGGCTTGTAAGTAAGCATTCCTGTTTTCAGCACAAGTGACAAATAAAATTTGATTTGATTTACACTATATAACATTATACTATACAAATCAAATGTATTTATATAGCCCTTCTTATATCAGCTGATATCTCAAAGTGCTATACAGAAACCCAGCCTAAAACCCCAAACAGCAAGCAATGCAGGTGTAGAAGCACGGTGGCTAGGAAAAACCAGGCTATGAGGGGTGGCCAGTCCTCTTCTGGCTGTGCCCGGGTGGAGATTATAACAGAACATGGCCAAGATGTTAAAATGTTCATAAATGACCAGTAGGGTCAAATAATAATAATCAATGGTAATATAAAATACTATGCTACACTACGCAACACTATAAAACACTACAGTATAGCAAGACTGTGCTATACTATACACCACTACACAACACACTATACAACATACTATGCACTATACAATACTATAATATGAAACGCTCTACAATACTACAATACAATACTACACAACAATATACACTACTATACTATAAACCCCAATACCGGTGTTTGGAGGATATATTGGCACAGGTGTTGTTTGGCCTGAGAAGTCCAGTACCGGGAAACCGTGCCAACAAATCCTCAACACCGACTTGGCATTATCACTTTTATTCAACTGGTTACCAGCATATTCAAATAATGATTGACATATTTTCATTAAATGTTATTTTGATGAATTTATTCACACTATTTCATCCTTCCACAAGATATAGTCCCGACACAAATCTAGGGTTGCTACCCAAGCTGGCTGGTCATTCGTTCTATCGGTTCGGTTGCCAGAGACCCGACCCAGTCGTTCAGTCTTTTTGTTCTGTATCTATGGACAGAACGTTCATTCTAAATGTTCCATTGCCATACTGGCTGGCAACGTTCTTATCCCTTGCTTTCTAGCTAGCCAACTAGGGCTAACTTGGTCATGTCAAACACTGCAGTCAGAATAACAGCAAAGTAGCTGCATTTGCATTTAAGCTGTTTTCTAGTGACATGTATTTGGATACATCCATAATAATGACCTAATGAGGTGCGATTTCGCCTGGCATAGAAAATGTGCTCTCTCGTCAGGACACTGTTGTTCAGAGGAGCTAACCAACAGCACAGCTAACACAAACACTTCAAACTGAACCTAGAAAGACTGCAAACTAGCTGCACTTCGTTTGGTTTGACCTTTTTTTCAATTGACATTTCTTTATTTATATCCAAAAATATTAGGCCAGCTGATTCATTTAGACTGGCTGAGAAACCCTGCCTGCCTGTCTGTCTCGTTCATTACTATGGTACAGCTGGAGATCAAATTTGAATATTGAAACAATGTTGGAGAGCTAGACCGCAAGGTTTATACAAATCTCCTGTTAAACTAAAAGTTAGTCTAAAAGAAATGTGAGATAATGTCTAGATGCTTTTTATAGTTGAGATCAAGTTTCTAAATTGTCTGGCTGGGCTGATGAGACAGTGGATTGCACAGTCAGATGGAACAGAGTAAATAGGCATTTTAACAATTTAGCCGGTGGTAACTTCTGGAATAGACACTGGCTGGAATGTGGTTTTAAACAATCAGCATTCAGGATTAGACCCACCCGTTGTATAATATACTATATTCAACACCAACCAATACCAGTGGTGTATTGTAGTCACAACTTCTCTATTATACATATACAATACTGTGATTTTACCTTCTGGTTGTGTTTGCAGTCCACGAGGCCGTGGTTCATGGTGCTAGGAGGCTTGTTTACAGCAACTGGCTTCTGGTTCTTAGGTCCTGTCCCCATTCTGCAGATAAAGAGGTCAGCATCTGTTATTATCAGTGTGAAATTTACTACTATTACTACAAACAAGAAGCCAATATGATACAAGAATGACACTTTTTTTTTTTGTCTCTAGTCAGCTGTGGCTGGTGGTTTTCATGCTGGGTATCATAGGATTCTCTCTTAGCATGACTGCAATCCCTACCTTCCCTGAAATACTCGACTGTGCATAGTGAGTTGACCATTTACATACACCATGGCACTTGCATACATATACAAATATACTCTATTTACAATGTCCATTTTCACTTAGAAAAACATATCATCATCATCATCATGCACGAGGTACAGAATCCAAAATAATATTGCTAATTTTCCAATGGCAGTGAAAATGGATTTGAGGAGGGGCTGAGCACTCTGGGACTGGTGTCTGGATTGTTTGGAGCAGTGTGGTCCTTTGGGTGTGTACTTGCAGTCTTTGTTATATTAAGTCTCTGAGGCACAAGTTGAGAGTTGCAGTTCGGAGATATGAATTCTTAACAAAGGTGTGTTTTATTTGTTCAGGATGTTTTGTGGTCCAACGCTCGGTGGCTTCATCACACAACAGCTGAGCTTTGAGTGGGCTGCTTCTGTTCAAGGAGGCCTGGCCTTTCTAGCTGTATGTATTGTAATAATAAATGTATTTTATATAGTGCTTTTCATTACAACAAGAATCTCAGACACTTTAAAAAAACAAATAAAGCAGACATTTGGTTCTGGCAGTGCTTGGACCATGGTCTCCCACAGCTTCAGATGAATAGGTGAGGCAGTTCAGAAGGGCAGATTGGACATTTATGAATCCCATTAGGCACACTTCAATACTGTCAGTCCTGCCTCGACACTCCTGACTGCGGTCTCCTGACCCCTAGAAATGGGAACTCAAATGTCTTTGCTAAATTGCTCACGTGGACATCAACACATTATTTCTGCTAGTCAGTAAGATTGCGGTCACATGGATAAAAAATAATGTATTTTATTTTTCAATGTGCTGTCTGAATATGACTGTTTCCTCTTCTTCTCAGTCTTTTTTTCTTGGTGTATATTTTCTCTGTCAAAGAACACGACAAGAAAGGTAATGATTCCATAATAGATTTAGTTTTTTTACATAAACAAGTAAAACATTTTAAGTTGAGAGAGCCATTTGAAAAGAGTAACAGGTTTGGAGAAATTGATATTTGTGCCTAAATTTGCTTTTTTTTTGTTGGGATCTAAAGGTCTTCTCAAATCCAGACGAAAATACCTTCCGATGAAGCTACTCATCTTCTGACCTGAACAACGATCATCTACCAGGAACAATTTATATTTTCTGCTATGAGAAACTGGTCAAATTAAGATCCTACACCTGTAGCACATCGGTGCTAAACGTGGAATGTAACTTGTATTAAAATATACAACTAAGAGGATGATGCTACACAAGTTATCATTTGTGGTCATAGCATTAGCAATCATAACAGAAGCACTTCAGTTTGCATTATGCCAATACCATATAAGACCTGTGTATATAATTACTTGAACTGTCAAGGACCTCAACAAGCCGTGGTAAAGCTTTGGAACTATTTGAATTAGTGTGTTAAAAGCCATTTTAACACACCATGTACTTCGGAACAGGAATGTTTCACAAAATAATGTTTACTTGACGATAATCAAATGGCATTTATACATATCAGTTGGCCATGTTAAATATGCACCCATTGAAATCCAATATGCACCCATTGAAAGCTCTCATTCTGCAAGAATGGGTCTTAAGCTCATTTGGTTAAACTGACCCCAATTGTTACAAATTATTGACGACACAGTAGTTCACAGAGCTGCTTAGATTCAATAGACCTGTAGCAGTATAATCTGTCTCTTCCGCTTCATCTGCATTGACATGGAAACACTTGACAGTTGAAAACAATATTGTGGAAGCTCCTCTTTCGGCTGGCTTCAACCTGTTCAGTACATTCAGATCAAGAATCAGTGCAATGGAGGTGAGGAGTGGACAGATCTTTTTAGAGAAAGGGCCTGTCTGGAGCCACTCACGGTTCTGGGAGGTGAGGGTTGACTAGGGGATGAACTGAGCTCCAAGGGAACCAACCAGCTGCAGTTTGGAATGTGGTGGCAGGAGGGACGGAGAAGGCAGGATCGAGTTCAGGTCCATCTGGGAGAATAAAAATAAGAATAATTTATTGTCCATTTCCTTGTAATATATTTCATAAAACATCAAAATGCACCACTGAACAAATTCTGTTTGGTGTAAATGCATGAAGTGTGGTGTCAACATACACTATATGACCAAGAGTATGTGAACACCTGCTCGTCGAACATCTCATTCCAAAATCCCTAATGTACACGGCCTCTTGCTCAGTTGTGCACCGGGGCCTCCCACTTCTCTTTCTATTCTGGTTAGAGCCAGTATGCGCTGTACTGTGAAGAGAGTAGTACACAGCGCTATACGAGATCTTCAGTTTCTTGGCAATTTCTCGCATGGAATAGCCTTCATTTCTCAGAACAAGAATAGACTGACGAGTTTCTGAAGAAAGTGCTTTGTTTCTGGCCATTTTGAGCCTGTCATCGAACCCACAAATGCTGACGCTCCAGATACTCAACTAGTCTAAAGAAGGCCAGTTTTATTGCTTCTTTAATCAGGACACCATTTTTCAGCTGTGCTAACATAATTTCAAAAGGGTTTTCTAATGATCAATTAGCCTAATGATCATTAAACTTGGATTAGCTAACACAACGTGCCATTGGAACACAGGAGTGACGGTTGCTGATAATGGGCCTCTGTACACCTATGTAGATATTTAATTAAGAAATCATCCGTTTCCCCGGGTGGCGCAGTGGTCTAGGGCACTGCATCGCAGAGACTCTGGGTTCGCGCCCAGGCCCTGTTGCAGCCGGCCACGACCGGGAGGTCCGTGGGGGGACGCACAATTGGCCTTGCATCGTCCGGGTTAGGGAGGGTTTGGCCGGTAGGGATATCCTTGTCTCGTCGGGCAATAGCAACTCCTGTGGCGGGCCGGGTGCAGTGCGCGCTAACAAGGTCGCCAGGTGCACGGTATTTCCTCCGATACATTGGTGCTTCCGGGTTGCGGCTTGGTTGGGTTGTGTTTCGGAGGACGCTTTCGACCTTAGTCTCTCCCGAACCCGTACGGGAGTTGTAGCGATGAGACAAGATAGTAGCTACTAACAATTGGATACCACGAAATTGTGGAGAAAAGGGGGTAAAATTAAAACAAAAACAAGATTATTTGTTTGAAATGCATTCCAGGTGACTACCTCATGAAGCTGGTGAAGCTGGTTGAGAGAATGCCAAGAGTGTGCAAAGCTGTCATCAAGGCAAAGAGTGGGAACTTTGAAGAATATCAAATATATTTTGATTTGTTTAACACTTTTTTGGTTACTACATGATTCCAACACTTACCGTTCAAATTTATGAGATCACTTTGAAATGTTTTTGAAAGAAAAGCACATTTTTTCCATTTAAAATAGCATCAAATTGATCAGAAATACAGACATCGTTAATGTTGTAAATTACTATTGTAGCTGTATATTTATATTTATTCCTCGTCCTTTTTATTTTACATCTTTGTGTTGTTGGAAAAGGATTCATTAGCATTTCACTGCTAATCTACACCTGGTGTCTACGAAGCAGGTGACAAAAACCTTTTATTTTACATCTTTGTGTTGTTGGAAAAGGATTCATTAGCATTTCACTGCTAATCTACACCTGGTGTCTACGAAGCAGGTGACAAAAACCTTTTATTTTACATCTTTGTGTTGTTGGAAAAGGATTCATTAGCATTTCACTGCTAATCTACACCTGGTGTCTACGAAGCAGGTGACAAAAACCTTTTATTTTACATCTTTGTGTTGTTGGAAAAGGATTCATTAGCATTTCACTGCTAATCTACACCTGGTGTCTACGAAGCAGGTGACAAAAACCTTTTATTTTACATCTTTGTGTTGTTGGAAAAGGATTCATTAGCATTTCACTGCTAATCTACACCTGGTGTCTACGAAGCAGGTGACAAAAACCTTTTATTTTACATCTTTGTGTTGTTGGAAAAGGATTCATTAGCATTTCACTGCTAATCTACACCTGGTGTCTACGAAGCAGGTGACAAAAACCTTTTATTTTACATCTTTGTGTTGTTGGAAAAGGATTCATTAGCATTTCACTGCTAATCTACACCTGTTGTCTACGAAGCAGGTGACAAAAACCTTTTATTTTACATCTTTGTGTTGTTGGAAAAGGATTCATTAGCATTTCACTGCTAATCTACACCTGGTGTCTACGAAGCAGGTGACAAAAACCTTTTATTTTACATCTTTGTGTTGTTGGAAAAGGATTCATTAGCATTTCACTGCTAATCTACACCTGTTGTCTACGAAGCAGGCGACAAAAACCTTTTATTTTATTTGCAGTGCACAAACACCCCCTAGAGGAGCTATGTGGATATGACATCAAGCCATTACATAGTGACAACACATACACAAATACCCTAAAATGTAAATATCCTATGCATCAGCGTAATCACGGTTCCACACCTCTCTTTCCCAGGCAGGGTGTTTTTAAGGTGCCGTCAGGAGGTAGACAGCAGACTCCGGTCGTCTCTGGACCAGCAGAGATCTGGTAGCCGTTGAAGGCAGCCAACACCTTTTCTGAAGGAATCTCATAAACTGAGGGGGGGGGGGGGGGGGGAAACCTGATTAGATGCTACTTCAATAATACCGCTAATACACAGAAATCTCATCATCAGCCCTTCAATGGGAAAATGCACTTTGCAGCAAAACACTTGACGGATATCGCAGCAGTAACTAAGGAGTGCAGATTTTTGCAGGTGGTCAATTCGGCTTTAGATCACAAGAATAACAAGAAGTAAAGTAGATTGGCACGTCTATCTAAATACAGAAGGCAGTAGAGTAGGGTGAGGGTTAGAGAGAGATCTGATGAGTGGTTAAAGTTTTACCTATGATGGGGAAAGCTTCTCTGTCAGCACATGCAGCAGCCGGCCTCCTGCCGTTGTGGGAGAAGCACACGGTAAAACAACCCATCTGACCACCACGGAACGACAGCATGGGCTTATTGGGGATCCGGCACACCTACAACACATATACAACTTCATCAAATAACACAACTGAAGACAATTTAATGGCATTTTCTGGCAAACACACAACCACCACAGAAAATGGTGTCAATGTTGTCTCAAAGTTGTGTTTCTCAACGTATCATCACGACTTGAGGAGAACTATTGGACAACACTTGAGCTGGGAAGCAGTTGGATACTGTTAGATACTAAAACAAAGAACAGAGATAGAACATGATGATAGAACATGATGACAGAACATGATGATAGAACATGATGATAGAACATGATGGTAGAACATGATGATAGAACATGATGATAGAACATGATGATAGAACATGATGATAGAACATGATGACAGAACATGATGATAGAACATGATGATAGAACATGATGGTAGAACATGATGATATAACATGATGATAGAACATGATGATAGAACATGATGGTAGAACATGATGATAGAACATGATGATAGAACATGATGATAGAACATGATGGTAGAACATGATGATAGAACATGATGATAGAACATGATGAGATGATAGAACATGATGATAGAACATAATGCTTACAACAGAGATTCCCCTCCAGCGAAGGAGCACAGGTTGGGGGTCGTTTCTCCTGGTGATCTCACTCTGCAGCTCGGACCAAACCACAGCTCACTCCTTGGCATACAGAAAAGGACCTGCCGATTGATAAAGATTGGATTTCTTCTTCTTCTACTACTACTACTACATAGTAATGGTAGTTTTGTTAAAGCAGGTATGTACATGATCGGGTAGTTTAAGGCCTTTTGCAGTGATGTAAAGGGTGGATGTGTATCTGTTACTATCTCCTCCAGCAGTCTACCACCTCCATGGTCTTGTCTCGTCTCTTGCTCCGGGGAGGAGGACAGAACAGCTGTGGATGCAGTTTACTGTCGATACGCCGCACTCAGTTAGTACCCACAACCTGCAGGGAACGGTGGTGTAGAAACAGATAATGCAGGTTGTATGACCCGGTGAATGTTTACAGCGTAGCCACATTATTCCTAACGGTTCATAATGCAGGTTGTATGACCCGGTGAATGTTTTCTCTTTTCACCTACCTTGTTTTATTCTCTTATTTTTTTTGCCTTTGGATTTTAAAGATTCTACTCCATCGTCCTCGTCATGGCTCTCTTGACTCTTCTCCTTGGACCTCATCCTCTCAGTGATGTCCTCGGACTGGCGATTCTGCAGATCTTCTACCATACTGTAGAGTGAAACAGAATAGATTATCATCTTTATTTTCCATGGTATTAGTTTCAACTTTCAAGTTTTAATATCACATGCACAAATGCCTTTCTTGCTAACTAAAAACCCAACAATGCAATAGCCAGTCATTTAGGCCTATAGCCTGGTCCCAGATCTGTTTGTGCTGTATAGTCAACTCTTATGGACATTGTCGTGCCAAGATAGCACAAACATATCTGGGACTATGCTAGGTCTTTTACAGCAGGAGATCTCAAAGTGGTACATTTGTATTTTTTACATATATCATTTTTGTGAATATTACTAATAACAACAGATTCAACACATTTTGGCCAAAGGGATCTGTGGAATAAGTTTATAGTGTGTGATACAATAAAATGTATTATTATTATTATTCATTTACAATTAATATGTTATTAACCCTGGGCTACATGGGCCTGGGATGCTCACAGGGATATTGGTATCCACAGTACCAATAATTATAAATGGATTGTAAATTAAGCTTTAAAATTGCAGTTTTCTCTCTGCCTCACGGAAAAAGTTGTAGAATTGCATGTTATTAGCGTTAAAGCTGCAACAACAAAAACATCTATCTGCCCCATGACAAAATGTGTAGAATTACAGGAAATTAGCTTGAAAACCGCTACATTTTCCTTCCCAGGGCCTGAGACTTGGTTCCATGCACTGCCAAAGTCATAGTACAACTCCTTGTATGCTATTTTTTATCTCACTCAAGTTGTGTTCTGATTATGAGGAGATCCCTGATGAATTTTCTATCACAAAAGTTGTCCCCGTCCCCAAAAAGGTTGAGAATACCTGACTTACTGCTTCCTTACAGGTTCATGCAAACCTCACTGGAGTTCTGAAAGTTCATCCTGCAAGACTTCTACACACCTCATCTCCCTCGCAGAATCCAATGACGACCTCAGCTTGTTCTTCTTGTTCTTTGCACCTTCATTGTTTAATGTTACTGCTTCCTGAGGAGCAGCGTTGGTCTTGTCTGTTGTTGACTTCTTGTGTAGTCTTCTTCACGGTAGCCCTCTCCACTTCCTGTGCCATCTGCTACTGGTACTCATGGAGTAACTCATCCTTGAGTTCCAACGCAGCCCCACTCTGGGCCCCAGACACCTCCTCCTCTCCTCTTCCCTTTGTTATTCTTTCTTCTATGTATATTCCCAGGACCTTCTGACTCCAAGGAGGCCTTGGATTTGGCTGTTTTGGCATTTCCTGCAGTATTGTCAGTCTGGTCGATCTAAATGTTATAAGTGTCCTCCTGCTGCACTGAGGCTGGAGTCAGCTCCCTCCACTCTTCCTCTTTCCTTTGGTTGGCTGCTCCTTCTCCTAGTCCTGGTTCCCGTTGTTGTTGTTGACCTTCTCTGCTACCTCCCTCTCCCTGAGCTTGTTCTTGGTGAAACAAGGGCTGCCCTGGTCAGGGTCATAAGTGTTCTGGAGGATAGTCTCATTGTCCTCTGTGTCTTTCACAAGGTCAAGGTTATGTTTCAAAGTCTGGAGCTGAAAGATAGGATTGGGGATGCAAAAGTGAGAACAGGATTTATGTGCATGGACGTTAATTCACAGGGACCATGCACAACAAATATTGTAGGCTACAACATTATCAAACTTAAAGTGATTTCAGCCCCCAAGCCTTCTTGATCTGACCTGTTCCAACTTGCCACAATACTCTCCTGCTCTGGCTGAGCGGGACTCTTCTTCTCATCAAGGCTTCACTCTCTCCGGCTGGCATTCAGAAGTGACACTCATTCTGCTTGCAAAGGGCCCAAGGGAGTTTTTCCTCCTGAAAAATGCAGATACATTCATGTGGTAGTTACTGTAATACATTAGCTAACAGGGTACAATGTTATGGGTCTGATTGCAAGCAACGGAAGGTTTCTAACTTTGTATTTGACCAGCCTGCAACCTGCCTAGCCAGTCCATCTTGACCACATTGGGTAGGCCTACTCAACTGATGAAAGACAAACATAGATAGCTAGCTAGTTATCATCTTTGCAAGAAGATGTAGCTAGCTGACCGTTACAGTATAGTTAAAGTTAGCTAGCTGATAACGTTAGCTAATCAGCTAAATGAATCTGGCTAGCTACAAGGGTCACCACAATGATGCCAAGCTTAACAGTGTCTTGCAATATTGTTTATTTAAGTGAATGGACATGCAAACTAACATCGACAACCTGTAAAACTTACCATTGACCACCATACGTGAGTAAATGACAGTGATTGTGACCCCCGACACCGTTGCGAAAAAAATCTTGTGGATGACGTTTCATTTATGGTCTTTGATTTGATTTCACCATTTAAAAAAAAAAATGTGTACAATGTCACTTTTTTTCAGATATAATTTTTCCCTGGAGATTATATTTGAAAATGTATCCAAGACATTGCACATGTGTTTTTAGTTTTGTTGTGCAATAAACAAAAACATATATAGACAAAAACAATAGACAATTTAACATTTACATGCATACATTTCAACATAAATTACACGTTTTCATCAGCCATTTTTACCCATTTCTGAATATACTCTGCATAACTCTACTTTTGAATAGCATTGAATTAATAGCAAAACGTATATGCATTTATCTTTTATGTATTCATAATGTGGTGTTTTAAGGAATGTTTAATCATATTTCGTTGTATATACATGCTCAGAATGAAACAAAGGAACGTGCAGTCCACTGGGCGAGAACAGTAATGTCACGTGGCGTCTTAAACTCTCCATTCACTTTACAGGTAATGCCTTGGCACTGGCAGGCAGGTGCATATCTTTCTTTGTTCCAGCAGAGACACGCAAATACATGGCTTGTGAAGACACTACCACCTGAGCACTGCTACTGGAATTCAACGAATAAGTAACATATAGCCTGTATACATTGTATATTAACAATATATATTTTTATACTATAGTGAATGAATGTTGATTTCACTTTGCTTTGGAGATGGCCACCGGACTATGTGAAAAGTGTGCACAACTGCTAACGGACTTCGTTGCTTATGTAAAGAGATTGCCGTCTGAACTTGTACAGAAGATAACGGAGTGTATAAAGAGCCTGTCAAGATGTAGCTGTCTGCGGAGGAAGAGAGCAACTGTTGCATCCTATATCTCAGAGCAGCACGAGAGACAGGCTGCTCGGACACTACTGAACCACCTGGACACAGGTATTGGTATTCTAAATGGATGTGTAGTCGTGCACAAATGGATGTGTAGTCGTGTGTAGTCGTGCACCAGTCGAATCAAAGTTTTAACTACACTGATCAACCCAGTATTGTCTACAGGCATTAAATACATAGGAGCATCTGGAAATCATGGGTCAGCATCACAGGAGGTTTGTGGCACTTTAATTAGGGAGGACGGCTCGTGGTAATGGCTGGAGCAGAATAGGTGGAATGGTATAAAATATATCAGACACGTGATTTCCTTGTGTTTGATGCCATTCTATTTGCTCCGTTCCAGACATTATTATGAGCCTTCCTCCCCTTAGCAGCCTCCACCAGTCAGCATTCATTTATTACAGGTCAGTTGAACACACCTCAGTCAGTGTACTGTGTTTAAGAGTCATTTTAAGCAGCATATTGTGTCATGTTAATATTTGAGACAGATTGTTATGATAAAGATTTCTATCCCATTGTAATAGTATACTGTTTTGTAGTGGCTGTGCAGTACAGGTCTCCCATCAGTTTATCTATTCTATTGTAGTGATATGCTTTGTGACAGAAGTGACCAGTATTATGAAAATGTCTGACCAAATGTTTTCCATGAGGGCAGGAAGATAAGAATGGATTCCCCCTGTTACGTGGAGGCAGACAATAGGTCTCTAGGCAGAAAGCTATCCTGTACAGCCTATAACTCTCTATAGGTAGTTGAAAATACAGGAACATGATTGGTGACATGATTTCCTCTCCTCCTGTCTTGTTGCAGTGGATTATCCTCTACCCGTTACTCTCCTGGAACCATACACAGCCCTACTCCTCTCTAATGACATGGAGGTTCAGAGGATCACCACTCTGTCTCTGGTTCATCTGCTAGTGAAGAACAAAGGTATGTACACACAGACACACACACATGCACTGTCTCAAGGTTAAACACTGTACTACTGTCTTCTAGTGAGTAAGGAGCAGGTGATTGAGACAGGGATGCTGATGCCCCTGCTAGAGATGCTCCAGTCTGGGGACCCCACTGTCCAGTGTAACTCCTGCCAATGTATTGCCTCACTGGCCTCCTCAGGTTGGTGGACTAGTGTTTACGTTTGATTTGATCTATATTGATCCCCAGAGGAAAATTAGATGTCACTGGCTGAGACATTACAACACCAATACACACAACGACATACACACTTTATTGATCCCCAGCCAGTGACTAGATATCACTGGCTGAGACATAACAACACCTACACACGACGACATACACATTACAACATTAGTGCAACAAAGTGCTGGTGCTATTGTCAATTAATTTCTTGTTTACAATCGACAGGATCAGGTTTCTCTACATTTTCTTTCCCCACAAACTGATTTACTCTCAGATAAGAAGCTAAGCACAACATGTATGATATCCCTGCTGAAAGATGTACACGGCTTCATTCTTGCTGGTTAATGTAAGGTGAAAGGCATGACACATGTGGGACGTCGTGTTCCATGTATTCTAACCCAACATTCTATTCTAACCCAACATTCTATTCTAACCCAACATTCTATTCTAACCCAACATTCTATTCTAACCCAACATTCTATTCTAACTAAACATTCTATTCTAACTAAACATTCTATTCTAACTCAACATTCTATTCTAACTCAACATTCTATTCTAACTCAACATTCTATTCTAACTCAACATTCTATTCTAACTCAACATTCTATTCTAACTCAACATTCTATTCTAACTCAACATTCTATTCTAACCCAACATTCTATTCTAACTCAACATGACTCTGTTGTCCAAACTAGACATGACATTTAATCTGTATTTTTTTGTTGTTGTTATTGCCTCACATTTATTTAGACTCAAACCGGGAAGCTATTGTGTCAGCTGAAGGGGTGATTCCACTACTGGTTTTAGCCAAGTCTTACGATCCCCAAGTCCAACAGAATGCAGTCTGGGCCCTTTTAAACCTCACACAGTCTGGTAGGTCTGCACAGAACTATGTCCACCAATACATAATGTACTGTACACCCTGTACTATGCACACATCTCAGGTTGCTGCCACATTCTGGGTTGTTGCTGTATTGATATGACCACAGTGGGTGGAGTTCAAATGACACATTCGTTGGTTGTGATCTAATTGTTTGCTGACATTTCAAAACAAGTGACGCGTGTCACTTAACCATAGAGATCAATGAAGAATAGATGGATGGATTTATTAATGTGGTCCCAACTTAACTAATTCCTAGACATACTGTACGTCTCCATATCTGACCATTATTTTATCTGCCTTCTATTACCTTTCCATTAATCTGGCACTACATTAGCCTTCATTGCTGCTCTTCTTTCTAGAGAGGACGATGGGGGTGTTATGTCAAGAAGGAGCCATTCCTGTACTGGCACTTCTGTTGCAGTCCTCCAACTGTGAGGTCCAGGTAAAACATCCACTGTCTCCTGCCCTCAAGCAAAATATTGCTGTTTTTAAACCCACATCAAAGTAACTATGTGCTGCAGTTTTTTAGTGGTTATTTGTTTAAAACAATAGTACGGTTATAGCATGATGACCAAGCGTGTGCTTATTTTGTCCCAGTGGTCTTCAGCCTGAACTTCTATTGTGCTCTGAACTGAACTGATATTCTGTCTGTATTTTAGTTCTACAGCTGCTCTGCCCTGAGCAATATAGCCACTGTCCCGGGCCATCATCCCAAAATGTTGGGCATTGGAGACCGTTTTTTGTTGAAGTCTCTGCTGACACTCATGTCCTCATCAGTGCAGAAGGTAATGGTTGGTCTTTTGGCAATCAGGCCCCGTACCTACTTACACAGAGTCAGATGAAGTCGTGAATACCATTTTTATGTCTCTGTGCCTAGTATGAAGGAAGTTAGAGGTAGTTTGGCACTCAGGCCCCGTATCTACGTACACAGAGTCAGATGAAGTTGTGAATACCATTTTTATGTCTCTGTGCCCAGTATGAAGGAAGTTAGAGGTAGTTTCGCCAGCCAATGCTAACTGGAGTTAACACAATGCCTGGAAGTCTATGAATATCTACTAGTATGTCCAACAGATGTTACAGTTTCACACTGAAATGTATTCTGTCATGAAATGCTTTCTTACTGAACCTTAGGCCAAATGTTTGTATTTTATTTCTAGAATGCATCCCAAGCTTGCAGATGCCTCCAAATCCTTTCAGGGAATGGTAATTCTAACGTTTAACCACAGACCACACTCTGTTAATGTTTAAGGCACATATTCAACACAGATTGTACAGATCCTTGTGGATTGGATGCAGTGTTTTGTTTTGTAGTTGTGACCCAGGAGCAGCTGATGTACCTGAACTGTGTGTTGCCTCTGAAGGCCCTGCTGTGCTCCGCTACTCCCCCTCTGACTGAGTCTGCTATAGCACTACTGTCTGAGCTAGCCACACACCAACCCAATAGAGTGAGATTTTTTAAACTAGATGTTGATGGGTGCAGCTGTAGCTTCAAGGTTAGAGAGGTGGCATAGTATCTGGAGGGTTGTTGGTTCGAATCTCAGGTTTGACATATCTGACAGGATTCTATCTATTATATAATGATGGTGGTGATTACAATCGATGTTATTTGTACCGGTGTTAGCAATCCGTATTCATTGTGTTTCCCTCTAGGAGGGCCTGGTGAATGAGGGCCTGGTACAGGTGATAGGGCAGCTGCTCCTCTGTCACAGATCCAGCTCCATCATCAACCACAGTGTTGTTACCATCACCAACCTCAGCAGCACCAGCGAGGGACAGCAGGTAATAAGGGTTGCCATGTCGCTCACTTATTCACTCACTAAAATATGAGGCGCTGTTCCAATGTCCACACTAGCATATTACGTAGAACGCATGCATATAACATTGCTTCATTCTTACTGGTCTGCTAGTATGGACATTGGAATGTAGATGTGGTTTCCATCTATATGTTCAGTCACATGTTAACTTTTATCAAACCAAGAATGGTCCTTTAAGATGAATATAGAGATACTGACCTGGTGATGTCATATGAATGCAGTGATTATTGGAAGCCATTTTAAATGCATTTCCATTCATGTGGACATGGGATGATCAAGCCTTGTGTTGTCTACAGGCTGTTATGGACAGTGAGTGTGTAACAGGACTTCTCAAGGCCCTTGTGTCCAGTGTGACCTCAGAGGAGACCGTTCTGTGTGTCACTTCCTGTTTACATCACCTGACAAGCTGGGGTGAGAATACAAGCAATTCATAAACCAGTTTAATTTATGTCACCTCACCTCTATTACAACTTTTCTCTTTCCTTTTCAGACCTACTTCAGTCTCATTTGGCCACAAAAATGACTCCTGAACATGTTTCAAGTCTGGTGAAGTTCTCTGCACAAATGGACAATCTAGAGCTGTCCTATCGGTCTGCTTCCATCATCAGCAAACTAAAGATGAACGGTAATATGCATGTATTCTGTTTGTTGTCTAGTCCCTTTTTTTGATCTGTGACTAGCACCATGATTGATAGTGTAATACTTGCAATAATACATATATTTTCTCTTAAATGCTATACTGTCTGTATCAGCAAGATTGTCCCATGTGTGCTCATACAGATGAGCTTTGTGATGTACATAAATTCACTGAAAACCCACACACGGTTATATTAACAGTATTGCACTTTTCATGATGCCTACTTTTGGCCAGCTAAAAGCCAGTATCTGCTGAGGTTGGTGATGGTAACAACACTGTGGTTGATGATGGAGCTGGATCTGTGACAGAGGAGCAGCTGCCCTATCACCTGTACCAGGCCCTCATCAAGCAACATTATGGTCTAAATGTTCAAATCCTGTTGCTGCAGGATTACTTTGCTTTTACAATATACAGTACCAGACAAAAGTTTAGACACACCTACTCATTCAAGGGTTTTTCTTTATTTTTACTATGTCCTACATTGTAGAATAATAGTGAAGTCATCAAAACTATGAAATAACACATATGGAATCATGTAGTAACCAAAAAAGTGTTAAACAAATCAAAATATATTTGAAATTCTTCAAAGTTGCCCGTTGCCTTGGATGACAGCTTTGCACACTCTCTCTCTTGCTCTCTCGCTCTGTGTCTCTCTCGCTCTGTCTCTCTCACTCTGTGTCTCTCTCGCTCTGTCTTGCTTCTCACCAGCTTCACCTGGAATGCTTTTCCAACAGTCTTGAAGGAGTTCCCACATATGCTGAACACTTGTTGGCTGCTTTTCCTTCACTCTGCGGTCCAATGATTACTGTGTCGTGACTACCTCATGAAGCTGGTTGAGAGAATGCTTCGAGTGTGCACAGCTGTCATCAAGGCAAAGGGTGGCTACTTTGAAGAATCTCAAATATAAAATATATTTTGATTTAACACTTTTTTGGGGGGGGTTACTACATGATTCCATATGTATTATTTCATAGCTTTGTCTTCATTATTATTCTACAATGTAAAAATAAAGAAAAACCCTTGAATGAGTAGGCGTGTCTAAACTTTTGACTGGTGCTGTAGGTCAAATTAAGATCCTACATCTGTACATGCATTTTTTTCTTGTTGCTCATATATCATACAGAACATGTCATCCAACTACTGACGCCACAATACGCTGCCATCTCTGAATATCTCCTGATGTACCTCAAGAACCAGGAAGTGCGATTCCAACAGCTGAGTATTGTTACTCTATGCAACCTGAAGAAAGGTTGGTCATGGTTTTGTAACAACACTTTAACCAGTCATGCTGTCTATGCCTAAAATACCACATTTCTGTGCTTGATGTCAATAACACTACTTTCTAGTCAGTTATCCTGAGAAGCATAAACTGAAGTGCATTAACATAAGGGCAGGTACATGCAGTTATAGTCAATGGCTTGTTGTTGTGTTATACTATGTAATGCTCTGCTCTGCTATGTCATGTTATTCTTCAGACGGAGAGTTTTCAGTGCTGATGAGTGGTAGTGTGCTGGAGAAGCAGCTAAAATGGGTGCATGCACAGACGGAGCAGACCAGGGAGTTACTGCAGGCGATTCAGATGCCTCCATCCTCCTAACCTGTCCACTGGAGCTCTCTCTGCTTCAGGACACGGACCGACACCTCTCTGCTTCAGGACACGGACCGACACCTCTCTGCTTCAGGACACGGACCGACACCTCTCTGCTTCAGGACACGGACCGACACCTCTCTGCTTCAGGACACGGACCGACACCTCTCTGCTTCAGGACACGGACCGACTCCTCTCTGCTTCAGGACACGGACTGAGATGTGGGATATGCATATCACTGTTTGAACTGACTTGCCATTACCTTTGAACCTGACAATGATTACTGTGTCGTGATTATATTTTTAATGATGTTAAGGCGTTTTATTTTCTGAGTGATCACACTGTTGTGTTCTAAGCATTTACATCCATATTGTGAACGGGGGGAAAAGAGGTCTTATTTTCATTTTTATACAGATTCAATGCTTTTACAGTTCACAAACCATTATTTAATGCTGCGTTCAGGTGCTAGTCGGAACTAGGAAACTTTACATTTCAGACTTCCTAACTGGTGGTAGTTATACATGTGCCGCTTTCAACCAGTTAGCAAGTCTAACATTTCAGAGTTTCCTAGCACGTGAACGCGGCATTTATACAGAAAGTATTCAGACCCATTGACTTTTTCCCATTTTGTCACGTTACAGTCTTATGTTAAAATGGATTAAAAAATATATATTATCCTCATCAATCTACACACAATAGCCCATAATGACAAAGCAAAAACATTTTTTTTAACATTTTTCGAATGATATAAAAGAAGAAAAAAGATCACATTTACGTAAGTATTCAGACCCTTTACTAGTACTTTGTTGAAGCACCTTTGGCAGCGATTACAGCCTCTAGTCTTCTTGGGTATGACGATACAAGCTTGGCACACCTGTATATGGGGAGTTTCTCCCATTCTTCTCTGCAGATCCTCTCAAGCTCTGTCAGGTTGGATGGGGAGTGTCGCTGCACAGCTATTTTCAGGTCTCCAGAGATGTTCATACGGGTTTAAGTCCAGGCTCTGCCTGGGCCACTCAAGGACATTCAGAGACTTGTCTCGAAGCCAATCCTGGTTGTCTTTGCTGTGTGCTTAGGGTCATTGTCCTGAAAAGGTGAACCTTTTCCCCAGTCTGAGGTCCTAAGTGCTCTGGAGCAGGTTTTCATCAAGGATCTCTCTGTACTTTGCTCCGTTCATCTTTCCCTCGATTCTGACTAATCTCCTAGTTCCTCCCGCTGAATAACATCCCCACAGCATGATGCTGCCACCGTAGGGTTTGTGCCAGGTTTCTTCCAGATGTGACGCTTGGCGTTCAGGCCAAAGAGTTCTATCTTGGTTTCATCAGACCCAGAGAATCTTGTTTCTCATGGGCTCATGGGCTGTTTTTAAGTGCCTTTTGGCAATCTCAAAGCAGGCTGTCATGTGCCTTTAACTGAGTAGTGGCCACTCTACCATAAAGGCCTAATTGGTGGAGTACTGCAAGGATGGTTGTCCTCCTGGAAGGTTCTCCCATTTTTAACAGAGGAACTCAGGCACTCTGTTAGAGTCACCATCGGGTTCTTGGTCACCTTCCTGACCAAGGCCCTTTTCCCGATTGCTCAGTTTTGCTGGGCGGCCAGCTCTAGGAAGAGGCTTGGTGGTTCAAAACTTCTCATAGCAAAGGGTCTGAATACTTATGTAAATAAGGTATGTTTAAAAAAAAATTGTAATACATGTAGGAAAATGTATACAAACCTGTTTTCGCTTTGTCATTATGGGGTATTGTGTATAGATTGATGAGAAAACATATGTAATTTAATCCATTTTATAATAAGGCTGTAACATAACAACATTTGGAAAAAGTGAAGGGATCTGAATACTTTCTGAATGCTCTGTACGTGGACAGGAGTGCAGTGTATGAAACAAGTGACAACCTACTCATACCAGATCGCATCGTTTTATCAGTGCATTGCTTTATTTGTTTTTACACTTTAAAAGACAAACTTACATTTTACACTTCACTTTTATTTGTTTTCTAAAATGATTGCACAATTTCCAAGTAAGGAACTGCCAAAATACTTTTGGAAGTGGTCCACCCTCAAGTGAGTATAGTTCTCTAAAATGACAAACCACACAAGTTCCATAGCAGCTTTGAAAAATATTATTAGATTATAGTCAGAAAGTGGCCTTTATTTTAACTCAAAACAAAAGCTTTTGCTCTGAAACTAGCACACCACTATCCTGTTAACTGGAAGGCAAAGTGCTCAAATAGCAGCATAGTTAGGAAAAGCTAAAGCACATGGCTAAAAACATCAGACATGATTGGGAGACATTCAGTGCCAATACAGTTAAAAATGTATAGACAGAATACATATTTTTATTAGTAAATTGTGTATCTTAACGCCCATCATATCAAACTACTCATTTAATCAGTTTAAATCTGCAGCAATGAGGCATGGACCCTCATTTACAGACTAGATAAAACATTGTTCAGAGTTGTTGCAATGACAAACAAGCTCCCCTGTCTAGTGTTGTACATGGTGATGACAAATGCAGCTCGTGACATTTTGGATTAAAGAGAAGTGTGACCAAATGGTGGTAAGCTCCTTCGAGATCAGAAAGTCCTCCAGAGAAATGTGTGTTTCTCATCACATACTCTCTCTAAAAGTGCAGGGCAGGAAAAAGGCTGCAGTTATTCCTTTCTTTGTCAAAAAAAAGGAAAAAACGCCACAGCTGTGGAAAGATTTGTGGATGTGCTGTCTCCCCTCTCTGATCTGTACGATACTCAGATAACTTCTAAGGAGTGTGTGATAGAAATGGGTTAATAACATAAAATCAGTTAATTCACTTGATTCACATACATATCTTAGACTTAGAGACACATACAAAGAAATTATTGAGAGACCTTAAATATGTAATCTGCTTCCGGGTTCGAATCAAACTTTGAATATTGAGAGCCCATAACCTCTTGGCGGTAGAAATCTTGGACTTTTGGGGGGGCTCTAGTGTTCACGACTCTAGTGTAATATCTACATAGCATAGAGAGTATAGATGAGCTGACGGAGGATGTGATGAGCTCTCACCTGCACTCTGATGGGACTGGATGTCCTCCATGCCGGTCAGAGTTAGCAGGGACCTGAATGAACAAATGAGTTAATACATTAATGTTCCATAAGAAAATGTACTTGGCAACATACAATAACATCACTTCAGATAACATTATATCACAGAACATACATCATAAGACATGATCAAACAGACAAATATACTGTGTAGGGGCGGCAGGTAGCCTAGTGCTTAGAGTGTTGGGCCAGTAACCGAAAGGGTGCTGGATCGAATCCCTGAGCTGACAAGGTACAAATCTGTCGTCCTGAACAAGGCAGTTAACCCACTGTTCCTAGGCCGTTAACTGACTTGCCTAGTTAAATAAATAAGGTTACATTAAAAAAAATATATATATAGGGTTATATTATATACACTGCTCAAAAAAATAAAGGGAACACTAAAATAACACATCCTAGATCTTAATGAATGAAATATTCTTATTAAATACTTTTTTCTTTACATAGTTGAATGTGCTGACAACAAAATCACACAAAAATGATCAATGGAAATCAAATGTATCAACCCATGGAGGTCTGGATTTGGAGTCACACTCAAAATTAAAGTGGAAAACCACACTACAGACTGATCCAACTTTGATGTAATGTCCTTAAAACAAGTGAAAATGAGGCTCAGTAGTGTGTGTGGCCTCCACGTGCCTGTATGACCTCCCTAGAACACCTGGGCATCCTCTTGATGAGGTGGCGGATGGTTTCCTGAGGGATCTCCTCCCAGACCTGGACTAAAGCATCCGCCAACTCCTGGACAGTCTGTGGTGCAACGTGGCATTTGTGGATGGAGCGAGACATGATGTCCCAGATGTGCTCAATTGGATTCAGGTCTGGGGAACGGGCGGGCCAGTCCATATCATCAATGCCTTCCTCTTGCAGGAACTGCTGACACACTCCAGCCACATGAGGTCTAGCATTGTCTTGCATTGAGAGGAACCCAGGGCCAACCGCACCAGCATATGGTCTCACAAGGGGTCTGAGGATCTCATCTCGGTACTTAATGACACTCAGGCTACCTCTGGCGAGCACATGGAGGCCTGTGCTGCCCCCCCAAAGAAATGCCACCCCACACCATGACTGACCCACCACCAAACCGGTCATGCTGGAGGATGTTGCAGGCAGCAGAACGTTCTCCACGGCATCTCCAGACTCTGTCACGTCTGTCACATGTGCTCAGTGTAAACCTGCTTTCATCTGTAAAGAGCACAGGGCGCCAGTGGCGAATTTGCCAATCTTGGTGTTCTCTGGCAAATGCCAAACATCCTGCACGGTGTTGGGCTGTAAGCCCTCATGATGTCGGGCCCTCATACCACCCTCATGGAGTCTGTTTCTGACCGTTTGAGCAGACACATTTGCACATTTGTGGCCTGCTGGAGGTATTTTTGCAGGGCTCTGGCAGTGCTCCTCCTGCTACTCCTTGCACAAAGGCAGAGGTAGCGGTCCTGCTGCTGGGTTGTTGCCCTCCTACGGCCTCCTCCACGTCTCCTGATGTACTGGCCTGTCTCCTGGTAGCGCCTCCATGCTTTGGACACTACGCTGACAGACACAGCAAACCTTCTTGCCACAGCTCGCATTGATGTGCCATCCTGGATGAACTGCACTACCTGAGCCACTTGTGTGGGTTGTTGACTCTGTCTCATGCTACCACTAGAGTGAAAGCACCGCCAGCATTCAAAAGTGACCAAAACATCAGCCAGGAAGCATAGGAACTGAGAAGTGGTCTGTGTTCACCAGCTGCAGAACCACTCCTTTATTGGGGGTGTCTTGCTAATTGCTTATAATTTCCACCTGTTGTCTATTCCATTTGCACAACAGCATGTGACATTTATTGTCAATCAGTGTTGCTTCCTAAGTGGACAGTTTGATTTCACAGAAGTGTGATTGACTTGGAGTTACATTGTGTTGTTTAAATATTCCCTTTATTTTTTTGAGCAGTGTATAAATATACAGTTGAAGTCGGAAGTTTACATACACCTTAGCCAAATACATTTAAACTCAGTTTTTCACAATTCGTGACATTTAATCCTAGTAAAAATTGAAATACATACCTTGAAATACACCCACAGGTACACCTCCAATTGACTCAAATTATGTCAATTATCCTATCAGAAGCTTCTAAAGCCATGACATAATTTTCTGGAATTTTCCAAGCTGTTTAAATGCACAGTCAATTTAGTGTATGTAAACTTCTGACCCACTGGAATTGTGATACAGTGAATTCTAAGTGAAATAATCTGTCTGTAAACAATTGTTGGAAAAATGACTTGTGTCATGCACAAAGTAGATGTCCTAACAGGCTTGCCAAAACTATAGTTAGTTAACAAGAAATTTGTGGAGTGGTTGAAAAACCAGTTTTAATGACTTCAACCTACGTGTATGTAAACTTCCGACTTCAACTGTATATACACTTAGAAATGTCCTTGTTTTTGAAAGAAAAGCAATTTTTTGTCCATTAAAATAAAAATAAATGTAAATCACTGACGAATAATTTTGAGGCTGATTCCCTGAACTGTCAATGTTTCTAATTTGTTGTTTTGTGATTTTGTTATACTCTTGTGAATTCTATGTTTTTTACTAGATTACTTGTAGTTTTTCATGTTGTTTGTCTGTAATTGTGTAATGACTTGGTGCTGCCTATCTTGGTCAGGACACTCTTGAAAAAGAGATTTCAAATCTCAATGAGCCCTTCCTGGTTAAATAAAAGTTAAATAAATAAATAAAACATCAAATTGATCAGAAATACAGTGTAGACATTGTTAATGTTGTAAATGACTATTGTAGCTGGAAACGGCTGATTTATAATTGAAGATCTGTGTACTACACCCTTCACAGAACAGAGCAAGCTGTCTCTAGCCAGAATAGAAAGAGGAGTGGGAGGCCCCGGTGCACAACTGAGCAAGAGGACAAGTACATTAGAGTGTCTAGTTTGAGAAACAGACGCCTCACAAGTCCTCAACTGGCAGCTTCATTAAGTAGTACCTGTAAAACACCAGTCTCAACGTCAACAGTGAAGAGGCAGTTCAAGGATGCTGGCCTTCTAGGCAGAGTTCTGTCCAGTATCTGTGTTCTTTTGCCCATCTTAATCCTTTATTTTTATTGGCCAGTCTGAGATATGGCTTTTTCTTTGCAAATCTGCCTAGTAGGCCAGCATCCCAGAGTCGCCTCTTCACTGTTGACATTGAGACTGGTGTTTTGCAGGTTTGAAGTTATTTTAATGGACAAAAGAATGTGCTTTTCTTACAAAAACAATAACATTTCTAAGTGACCCGAAACTTTTGAATGGGAGTGTATATACCTGCGTTCTCTGAAGGCCACGACAGGAACCATGTTGTCTTCCACGCCACTCAGACCTAGATTGGATGGCTTTGTCCCCGTCCCGACCCCTAGGTTGATGACCTCTTCTAAAGTGCCGTTGCCGTTCTTCACAGGCTCAGTGTTCTTTTTTGGTTGGGCTTCCTCTGGAGAAGGGTTTCTGTTTGTCTTCCCATTCAGGACAGGCGTCTGCATGAAAACAATCATGTCGATTTCTTTTCAAGGCAAGGGCAAGTTCTGTTTTTTTTTTAAAAGTAAAATATGGTTAATAAGGATGGTATCGGGGGCAGGAAAGTACAAGTGCTTTTTGTTTAGTTTTAAGCTAAAGCCACTACCTTTGAGATGGATTTCTGCATGAAAGCAATCACATCATGAAAGCAACTTTAGCAGTTTGGTCAAGGACAATTTTTCTTTTTTTAAACGAGGGTGATTAACCTCTTAAGCAAAAAGAAAGTCAACTCCGGTACTTTTGGCAGAAACCCTGTGTGCTTCAGGGCAATGTACTGTTCCTCTGAACTAGGCTGGTGGACTTACTTGTTTATCTTCAGTTGAGGTCTTCCTAGTCCTCCTCATGATCAACTCCAGTCGCTGAAAACAAAAAGAAGTCTGAAAAGTCTTAAAAGCTTTCATTTAGAATTTCATAACACCCTTGTCAAAACTAAATTTAATAACATAACATTTCCCCCTTATAAAAATGTTCTTTTTTTTGTGAAACACAACAACAATTACCCCTAACATCCCTCCACCCCATGTATGGAAGTTGAACGCCAATAAATAAAGATCCTGGGTGCTCTCTTGTAGTCAATTTTACACTATCTGGATCCCCTAGAATATCCTATGAAGAATTTCAGAATGATAAGAATATGGCACATAACGACCCTGGTGTTTCTCATAACTGCGTAGAGTTCACGTCTTCCCTCCATTGTCACCTTTTTCCTCTCCTGCCGTTGTTCCTCCTCCTTCTGGAAGTGCTTCTCTCTCTGCAGCTCTGCCTTGTCCCTGGCCTGGGCCTCCTCCTCCTCTCTCTGGGACAGGACACAGAGAACCAAAGCCATTACGGAACCAGATGCTACATTATTAACACTGATATAAACTTTATATACCGTACATAAATGGACGAAGTTGGGCTTCTACTAAAATTGTGTTAATAGACCAGATCCCTCACCTGTTTCTGGAGGAGAGCAGCTTCCTGTGTGGCCCGGATGACTCTCTCCTCCTCTGCATGTCTCTGCTCCTCTTCCTCCCTCCTCTCCACTACCAGCCACTGGGCCTCAGCCTCGAGCCGTGCTTGCTCCTCTGCCCTCCTGCGCTCCAGCTCCTCTCTGCCTCTCCAGTGATGCCACATGACATGACATTACGTAACATGTGCACAGCACATCACCATACAAATGAATCTATCCTCTGAACATGTGAAATGCTCCCTTAGACCAGGTTTTCCCAAACTCGGTCCCAGGGTCCCCCCTGGGTGCATGTTTTGGTTTTTGCCCTAGCACTACACAGCTGATTCAGATAATCCCCCCAGATAACCTGGGGTGGAACCTGGGGGGGGCACCTGGGGGGGGGGGACCTGGTGGGGGGCACCTGGGGGGGCATCTGGGGGGGGGTCACCTGGGGGGGGGGTCACCTGGGCGGGCGGGACCTGGGGGGGAGAACCTGGAGAGGGGGGCACCTGGGGGGCCAAGACCGATTTTTGGAAACCCTGCTTTAGACTACTTCTGAAGGACAGTCGTAATTTTTTTATTCACAACCAGATTTTTGTCTTTTAGGCAAAAAGATTACTCAGGTTGTTTTTCCTACTGGGAAGATGAATGTTGGGTCAGTAGAAGACAGATGGGAAGATGTAAGGTGGCCCTCTGTCCGTACCTCTCTATCTCCTCCCTGCGCAGGCATTCCTCCTGCTCTCTCTCTGTCTTCAGACGGGCCTCTCTTCTCTTCTCTGGGGGGGACCTGGGGGGTGCACCTGGGGGGGGCATCTGGGGGGGGACACCTGGGGGGGGTCACCTGGGGGGGGTCACCTGGGCGGGGGGGACCTGGGGGGGGGGACCTGGAGGGGGGGGCACCTGTGGGGGGGGCACCTGGGGGGCCAAGACCGATTTTTGGAAACCCTGCTTTAGACTACATCTACAGATGCACAATCGAGAGCATCCTGGCGGGCTGTATCACCGCCTGGTACGGCAACTGCTCCGCCCTCAACCGTAAGGCTCTCCAGAGGGTAGTGAGGTCTGCACAACGCATCACCGGGGGCAAACTACCTGCCCTCCAGGACACCTACACCACCCGATGTTACAGGAAGGCCATAAAGATCATCAAGGACATCAACCACCCGAGCCACTGCCTGTTCACCCCGCTATCATCCAGAAGGCGAGGTCAGCACAGGTGCATCAAAGCTGGGACCGAGAGACTGAAAAACAGCTTCTATCTCAAGGCCATCAGACTGTTAAACAGCCACCACTAACATTGAGTGGCTGCTGCCAACACACTGACTCAACTCCAGCCACTTTAATAATGGGAATTGATGGGAGATTATGTAAAATATATCACTAGCCACTTTAAACAATGCTACCTTATATAATGTTACTTACCCTACATTATTCATCTCATATGCATACGTATATACTGTACTCTATATCATCTACTGCATCCTTATGTAATACATGTATCACTAGCCACTTTAACTATGCCACTTTGGTTACATACTCATCTCATATGTATATACTGTACTCGATACCATCTACTGTATCTTGCCTATGCTGCTCTGTACCATCACTCATTCATATATCCTTATGTACATATTCTTTATCCCCTTACACTGTGTATAAGACAGTAGTTTTGGAATTGTTAGTTAGATTACTTGTTGGTTATTACTGCATTGTCGGAACTAGAAGCACAAGCATTTCGCTACACTCGCATTAACATCTGCTAACCATGTGTATGTGACAAATAAAATTTGATTTGATTTGAAGGACAGTCGTAATTTTTTTATTCACAACCAGATTTTTGTCTTTTAGGCAAAAAGATTACTCAGGTTGTTTTTCCTACTGGGAAGATGACTGTTGGGTCAGTAGAAGACAGATGGGAAGATGTAAGGTGGCCCTCTGTCCGTACCTCTCTATCTCCTCCCTGCGCAGGCATTCCTCCTGCTCTCTCTCTCTCTTCAGACGGGCCTCTCTTCTCTTCTCGGCCAGAAGACATGAGGCCTCCTCTGGATCCATGGTGCCAGCAGACGGCCTGGTGCAGGAGGGGGCTCCAGGAAGGGGGCCTGAGGAGGTTTACATGTCTTAAGAGTCACTCATAAGAGTCCAAATTCACATTGAACCACATGGGTAGAACTGGACTTCCTGCATTGACTGAACTCAAATGGAATTGACCACAACCCTACACTCTACATTACAATATCTGAAATGTATCTAGGGAATTCTAGAAATAAATAGTAGTTGAAGGTGCAGTACCTTGCATTTTTAGATGCTCACTCTCACCTGTATCGCCCTCAGTTCTAGGTGTGGGGACTGTCTGAGGTTCTGCTGAGCCTACGAATGGTTGGACCTGGTCCCATGCTGCTGCTGAGATCCTGATTGGTTGTGAGTTCCCGGTGGAGAGGGTATGATTGGAGACTGGAGCCCAAGGAGAGATGGTCTGGCTGGGCCGTGAGTTCCCAGGGGAGAGGGTGTGATTGGAGACTGGAGCCCAAGGAGAGATGGTCTGGCTGGGCCGTGAGTTCCCAGGGGAGAGGGTGTGATTGGAGACTGGAGGACCATCCTCCTCCGGAACAGGGTACAGTTCCAGCCCAACCTGCTGTGATGGAGGCTGTCTGATCACAGGTTTGTGTCTGATCACAGGTTTCCTGAAAAAAAGAAGAAGAGGAGAATACTTTTGTTGAGATAAATAAGCAAACAACATCCATTTACTGGAAAGGTTAGACGCATTCCACAAGACGTGTGGTTGGTTAAATTATACACAACAATTCTCAACAGAGTGCTCTCTCTGCATGATAAGTAGTTTGTGTGACACAACATCCAGACGTAGTAGCAGACAAACAATCACATACCGTTCTGGAGAGGGCACTGCATCTCTGCTCTGTATGTTTGTGGGTAACACTTTCACAGGAGCATTGGGTATGTGAGGCTGCTGTCTATTCCTCCTGAACGTCCTCTCACTCTCCTTCTGCTGTGCTGCTTTTAACTTCATAATAAATCAACAGACATGTTACAAGACCGTTTTACTGCAGTCTGTTAGCATCCTAACAAATCAACAGATCATTTTACTGCAGTCTGTTAACTTCATAACAAATCAACAGATCATTTTACTGCAGTCTGTTAACTTTGTAACAAATCAACAGATCATTTTACTGCAGTCTGTTAACTTTATAACAAATCAACAGATCATTTTACTGCAGTCTGTTAACTTCATAACAAATCAACAGATCATTTTACTGCAGTCTGTTAACTTTATAACAAATCAACAGATCATTTTACTGCAGTCTGTTAACTTTATAACAAATCAACAGATCATTTTACTGCAGTCTGTTAACTTCATAACAAATCAACAGATCATTTTACTGCAGTCTGTTAACTTTATAACAAATCAACAGATCATTTTACTGCAGTCTGTTAACTTTATAACAAATCAACAGATCATTTTACTGCAGTCTGTTAACTTTGTAACAAATCAACAGATCATTTTACTGCAGTTTGTTAACTTTATAACAAATCAACAGATCATTTTACTGCAGTCTGTTAACTTTATAACAAATCAACAGATCATTTTACTGCAGTCTGTTAACTTTATAACAAATCAACAGATCATTTTACTGCAGTCTGTTAACTTTATAACAAATCAACAGATCATTTTACTGCAGTCTGTTAACTTTATAACAAATCAACAGATCATTTTACTGCAGTCTGTTAACTTTATAACAAATCAACAGATCATTTTACTGCAGTCTGTTAACTTTATAACAAATCAACAGATCATTTTACTGCAGTTTGTTAACTTTATAACAAATCAACAGATCATTTTACTGCAGTGATTGAGGTTTATTATTGGTAAACATGCTTCCAGAAAAGGGACATTTGTCTGTTATCTTTCAAACGTGTGTCTTCTGTAGATTACGACAGTTAATATAATCTACCTAACAATCCAGCATATATATGATAGAAACATGAGACAGAAGGAATGGAGCCATGTTACAAGCTCATTTTATTACGGTCATTTTGGGACGGCAGAAAGACATCAAAGTAATTTAGGCTTATAACCATTAAATGTTGTATTTTCAAAAATGTATAGAAATGTGTGCCTCTCTGTTAGAGTATGACAATGAATATCGTCCAGTAATCCAGTATACATGATGAATGAATAGAATAGAAAATGAATGAAAAGAATATAGAGTTTATTGTCTTCCTCCAATGAAATAATTTCCCTCAAGTTCGTGCATTACATGGAGACAAAATAACAAC
The DNA here is from genome assembly GCF_045791955.1 of Oncorhynchus clarkii lewisi. Taxonomy (NCBI): domain Eukaryota; kingdom Metazoa; phylum Chordata; class Actinopteri; order Salmoniformes; family Salmonidae; genus Oncorhynchus; species Oncorhynchus clarkii. The sequence continues at coordinate 35,887,741 of NC_092171.1, read as the reverse complement.
ACCATCCCACCAACCCAGTCGACCCAGACATCTAACAGTCATAGAGATGAAACTATCTATCTCTATGTTTACAATTACATTTCCACCTGTGATGTTATATAACCTGTGATGTTATATAACCTGTGATGTAATATTACCTGTGATGTTATATAACCTGTGATGTAATATTACCTGTGATGTCATTTACCTGTGATGTCATTTACCTGTGATGTAATATAACCTGTGATGTAATATAACCTGTGATGTAATATTACCTGTGATGTAATATTACCTGTGATGTAATTTACCTGTGATGTAATATAACCTGTGATGTAATATAACCTGTGATGTAATATTACCTGTGCCCTGATGATGGATCAGTTGCTGCTACACTCTTAAAAGGGTACTTCGGCTGTCCCCATAGGAGAACTATTAGAAGAACCCTTTTCGGTTCCAGGTATGAACCCTTTCTACAGAGGGTTCTACATCGAACCCAAAAGGGTTCTGCCTGGAACCAAATAGGGTTCTCCCATGGGGACAGCTGAAGAACCCTTTTGGAACCCTTTTTTCTAAGAGTGTAAGGCTGGGACTGAGGGAGGTGGCTACCTGGTAGTTTGCCCAGATGATAGACCGGTAGTCTGCACGGAGATTTGCCTGGAAGTCTGATTGTGCCCGGTGGTGGTCAGGTGTGCCAGAGCGGTAGTCTGCCTGGAGGCCTGCCCGCACCCGGTGGTGGTCAGGTGTGCCAGAGCGGTAGTCTGCCTGGAGGCCTGCCCGCACCCGGTGGTGGTCAGGTGTGCCAGAGCGGTAGTCTGCCTGGAGGCCTGCCTGCACCCGGTGGTGGTCAGGTGTGCCAGAGCGGTAGTCTGCCTGTAGGCCTGCCTGCACCCGGTGGTGGTCAGGTGTGCCAGAGCGGTAGTCTGCCTGGAGGCCTGCCCGCACCCGGTGGTGGTCAGGTGTGCCAGAGCGGTGTGGTGATTTATGACAGTTGGTGGCAGTGGCAGGTATGGAGTGGCATGAAGCTGAACGGGGACAAACATGGACAGCTGAACCAGATGGTTTCATTGTTTTGGAGCAATGGGGTGGCGGTTAGCAAGGGATACAGTGAAATAATGTGAGTGTGCCCAACAATGGTTGAAAAAAGGAGAGGAAAGGAAGCAGAGAGTCAGTAGATCATTTGCCTGCTAATAGCTAAACTGAGCTTTTCATTTTGGTGGGAAATCTGGTCATGTAAATAAGTAATTAAGTAAGCATTGTCCAAATCCATATTGGAACGTATTCCCCTAAAATCAATTAATTTAACCAAATACACTTTATTGATGCTATGTCCTTTTTCTTGGATTGAGATCTGGTCTTCTACCTGCATTGCCTGCTGTTTGGGGTTTCTGTACAGCACTTTGAGATATCAGCTAAGGAAGGGCTTTATAAATACATCTGATTTGATTTGGTCTTTATACATGTGGGGCGGCAGGGTAGCCTAGTGGTTAGAGTGTTGGTCTAGTAACCGAAAGGTTGCAAGTTCAAATCCTCGAGCTGACAAGGTACAAATCTGTCGTTCTGCCCCTGAACAGGCCGTTAACCCACTGTTCCTAGGCCAGCATTGAAAATAAGAATTTGTTCTACCTGACTTGGCACCTACTACCATACCCTGTTCAAAGGCACTTAGATATTTTGTCTTTCCCATTCACCGTCTAAATGGCACACACACACAATCCATGTCTCAATTGTCTCAAGGCTTAAAAATCCTTATTTAACCTGTCTCGTCCCATTCATCTACACTTATTTGAAGTGGATTCAACAAGTGACATCAATAAGGGTCAGTCTATGTCATGGAAAGAGCAGGTGTTCCTAATATTTTGAACACTCAGTGTATAACTGTTATTCCACAGGCTTTTGGAAGTACCTTCCTCTTCTCTTGACTGACAACTATGACTCCTTCTCCTGGCTAGGTAGGAGCATGTAGGGGTTAGGAGGCGACAGACCAGAGCCCTCTCCCAGGCAGTCAGGGAAGAGCTGCGAGGAACTACAGCAGAGCCAAGCACAGTGGAGAAAAGACAATGCACAAGGACAGAGAAAAAATAGCATAGAAAATACAAGACAGAGATAGACAATTACAAGTAAGAAAGGGTAGGAAATCAGACGAAAGTTAAGGTCTAAAGATGTTACAGGGTGAAAGAATAAAGCTCGGTAGCTGAAGGGTTAAGAAGATGAAGCAAAGTCAAATAGACACTCAAAAGTAGTGCACCAAATAGGAAATAGGGCGCCATTTCAAACATATTCTTTATTCATTTACCGCTCTTGTTGTTGGTCTTCCTTCCTCGAGAGCCCTGGCTCAGTCTCTGTTTGGCCCTCTGGCACTTCTCTAAGGTCTTCTTCACCACAGACTCATAGCGCTCCTTCAGACAACAACAAACCTCATTGTCAGTGATACAGTAGTCTCTTCTCACATCCACTGTATGAGTTTGGCGAGCAAGACACGCTATTCAGTAACTTGGTCCAAGATCCATTACATCGTATTGAGCCTTACAACCATTTAGCTTCAGATAGAAACACAAAATGTTGAAAACTGTATCTGTTTTCTGGATTATTTCCTGGGTAATAATTTAATTTATATGGCAGTTATAGACGTTGCTGATTGGTTGTGAATCTGTGTTACAGGAAATAACTGTTTACCTATTTCTTTACCTGGTAACTAAATATTTATTTTCCTATTGGCCAATTCTTTAATTGTATGGAGGTTAAGCTTTATTGATACAGGAAGTGACAGACAGCAGTGATGGGCATTCCGGCTCTTTTGGCTCCCAAACGGCTCTTTATATGTTTTGTATTTTTTCAAGTCAAACAGTTTGCGATAGTTTGACTATGATTGGTGTTAAAACAATTCTAATTAAATTATTACATTACATCTCTACTCTACCTTAACCACAATGTATTTAAAAATGCATTGGTTTGTTTTGAAAAATGATGCTATTAAACATTTGCATTTAAAGTATAACTTTTTAATGTATGTAAACAAAGTGCATATAAATCTAAACATTCAAAACAAACACAATCTGAACAACATAATAGAATATTGAACCATATCAAAGACAAATAAATGATGTGCAAAACAGCAGCATCCCACTTCAAACATTAAACTGGTCCCTCTATTCTCTCTCTTCTTTACTGCCATGTTATAACCAGCAGCATCCCACTGAAAACATTAAACTGGTCCCTCTATTCTCTCTCTTCTTTACTGCCATGTTATAACCAGCAGCATCCCACTGAAAACATTAAACTGGTCCCTCTATTCTCTCTCTTCTTTATTGCCATGTTATAACCAGCAGCATCCCACTTCAAACATTAAACTGGTCCCTCTATTCTCTCTCTTCTTTACTGCCATGTTATAACCAGCAGCATCCCACTTCAAACATTAAACTGGTCCCTCTATTCTCTCTCTTCTTTATTGCCATGTTATAACCAGCAGCATCCCACTGAAAACATTAAACTGGTCCCTCTATTCTCTCTCTTCTTTACTGCCATGTTATAACCAGCAGCATCCCACTTCAAACATTAAACTGGTCCCTCTATTCTCTCTCTTCTTTACTGCCATGTTATAACCAGCAGCATCCCACTGAAAACATTAAACTGGTCCCTCTATTCTCTCTCTTCTTTATTACCATGTTATAACCAGCAGCATCCCACTGAAAACATTAAACTGGTCCCTCTATTCTCTCTCTTCTTTATTGCCATGTTATAACCAGCAGCATCCCACTGAAAACATTAAACTGGTCCCTCTATTCTCTCTCTTCTTTATTGCCATGTTATAACCAGCAGCATCCCACTGAAAACATTAAACTGGTCCCTCTATTCTCTCTCTTCTTTATTACCATGTTATAACCAGCAGCATCCCACTGAAAACATTAAACTGGTCCCTCTATTCTCTCTCTTCTTTATTACCATGTTATAACCAGCAGCATCCCACTGAAAACATTAAACTGGTCCCTCTATTCTCTCTCTTCTTTATTGCCATGTTATAACCAGCAGCATCCCACTGAAAACATTAAACTGGTCCCTCTATTCTCTCTCTTCTTTATTGCCATGTTATAACCAGCAGCATCCCACTGAAAACATTAAACTGGTCCCTCTATTCTCTCTCTTCTTTATTGCCATGTTATAACCAGCAGCATCCCACTTAAAACATTAAACTGGTCCCTCTATTCTCTCTCTTCTTTACTGCCATGTTATAACCAGCAGCATCCCACTTAAAACATTAAACTGGTCCCTCTATTCTCTCTCTTCTTTATTGCCATGTTATAACCAGCAGCATCCCACTTAAAACATTAAACTGGTCCCTCTATTCTCTCTCTTCTTTATTGCCATGTTATAACCAGCAGCATCCCACTTAAAACATTAAACTGGTCCCTCTATTCTCTCTCTTCTTTATTGCCATGTTATAACCAGCAGCATCCCACTTCAAACATTAAACTGGTCCCTCTATTCTCTCTCTTCTTTACTGCCATGTTATAACCAGCAGCATCCCACTGAAAACATTAAACTGGTCCCTCTATTCTCTCTCTTCTTTACTGCCATGTTATAACCAGCAGCATCCCACTGAAAACATTAAACTGGTCCCTCTATTCTCTCTCTTCTTTATTACCATGTTATAACCAGCAGCATCCCACTGAAAACATTAAACTGGTCCCTCTATTCTCTCTCTTCTTTATTACCATGTTATAACCAGCAGCATCCCACTGAAAACATTAAACTGGTCCCTCTATTCTCTCTCTTCTTTATTGCCATGTTATAACCAGCAGCATCCCACTGAAAACATTAAACTGGTCCCTCTATTCTCTCTCTTCTTTATTACCATGTTATAACCAGCAGCATCCCACTGAAAACATTAAACTGGTCCCTCTATTCTCTCTCTTCTTTATTACCATGTTATAACCAGCAGCATCCCACTGAAAACATTAAACTGGTCCCTCTATTCTCTCTCTTCTTTATTGCCATGTTATAACCAGCAGCATCCCACTGAAAACATTAAACTGGTCCCTCTATTCTCTCTCTTCTTTATTGCCATGTTATAACCAGCAGCATCCCACTGAAAACATTAAACTGGTCCCTCTATTCTCTCTCTTCTTTATTGCCATGTTATAACCAGCAGCATCCCACTTAAAACATTAAACTGGTCCCTCTATTCTCTCTCTTCTTTACTGCCATGTTATAACCAGCAGCATCCCACTTAAAACATTAAACTGGTCCCTCTATTCTCTCTCTTCTTTATTGCCATGTTATAACCAGCAGCATCCCACTTAAAACATTAAACTGGTCCCTCTATTCTCTCTCTTCTTTATTGCCATGTTATAACCAGCAGCATCCCACTTAAAACATTAAACTGGTCCCTCTATTCTCTCTCTTCTTTATTGCCATGTTATAACCAGCAGCATCCCACTTCAAACATTAAACTGGTCCCTCTATTCTCTCTCTTCTTTACTGCCATGTTATAACCAGCAGCATCCCACTGAAAACATTAAACTGGTCCCTCTATTCTCTCTCTTCTTTACTGCCATGTTATAACCAGCAGCATCCCACTTCAAACATTAAACTGGTCCCTCTATTCTCTCTCTTCTTTATTGCCATGTTATAACCAGCAGCATCCCACTTAAAACATTCAACTGGTCCCTCTATTCTCTCTCTTCTTTATTGCCATGTTATAACCAGCAGCATCCCACTTCAAACATTAAACTGGTCCCTCTATTCTCTCTCTTCTTTATTGCCATGTTATAACCAGCAGCATCCCACTTAAAACATTAAACTGGTCCCTCTATTCTCTCTCTTCTTTATTGCCATGTTATAACCAGCAGCATCCCACTTAAAACATTAAACTGGTCCCTCTATTCTCTCTCTTCTTTACTGCCATGTTATAACCAGCAGCATCCCACTTAAAACATTAAACTGGTCCCTCTATTCTCTCTCTTCTTTATTGCCATGTTATAACCAGCAGCATCCCACTTAAAACATTAAACTGGTCCCTCTATTCTCTCTCTTCTTTATTGCCATGTTATAACCAGCAGCATCCCACTTAAAACATTAAACTGGTCCCTCTATTCTCTCTCTTCTTTACTGCCATGTTATAACCAGCAGCATCCCACTTAAAACATTAAACTGGTCCCTCTATTCTCTCTCTTCTTTATTGCCATGTTATAACCAGCAGCATCCCACTTAAAACATTAAACTGGTCCCTCTATTCTCTCTCTTCTTTACTGCCATGTTATAACCAGCAGCATCCCACTTAAAACATTAAACTGGTCCCTCTATTCTCTCTCTTCTTTACTGCCATGTTATAACCAGCAGCATCCCACTTAAAACATTAAACTGGTCCCTCTATTCTCTCTCTTCTTTATTGCCATGTTATAACCAGCAGCATCCCACTTAAAACATTCAACTGGTCCCTCTATTCTCTCTCTTCTTTACTGCCATGTTATAACCAGCAGCATCCTACTTAAAACATTAAACTGGTCCCTCTATTCTCTCTCTTCTTTATTGCCATGTTATAACCAGCAGCATCCCACTTAAAACATTCAACTGGTCCCTCTATTCTCTCTCTTCTTTATTGCCATGTTATAACCAGCAGCATCCCACTTAAAACATTCAACTGGTCCCTCTATTCTCTCTCTTCTTTACTGCCATGTTATAACCAGCAGCATCCCACTTAAAACATTAAACTGGTCCCTCTATTCTCTCTCTTCTTTACTGCCATGTTATAACCAGCAGAATCCCACTTAAAACATTAAACTGGTCCCTCTATTCTCTCTCTTCTTTATTGCCATGTTATAACCAGCAGCATCCCACTTAAAACATTCAACTGGTCCCTCTATTCTCTCTCTTCTTTACTGCCATGTTATAACCAGCAGCATCCCACTTAAAACATTAAACTGGTCCCTCTATTCTCTCTCTTCTTTATTGCCATGTTATAACCAGCAGCATCCCACTTAAAACATTAAACTGGTCCCTCTATTCTCTCTCTTCTTTATTGCCATGTTATAACCAGCAGCATCCCACTTAAAACATTAAACTGGTCCCTCTATTCTCTCTCTTCTTTATTGCCATGTTATAACCAGCAGCATCCCACTTAAAACATTCAACTGGTCCCTCTATTCTCTCTCTTCTTTACTGCCATGTTATAACCAGCAGCATCCCACTTCAAACATTAAACTGGTCCCTCTATTCTCTCTCTTCTTTACTGCCATGTTATAACCAGCAGCATCCCACTTCAAACATTAAACTGGTCCCTCTATTCTCTCTCTTCTTTACTGCCATGTTATAACCAGCAGCATCCCACTTCAAACATTAAACTGGTCCCTCTATTCTCTCTCTTCTTTACTGCCATGTTATAACCAGCAGCATCCCACTTCAAACATTCAACTGGTCCCTCTATTCTCTCTCTTCTTTATTGCCATGTTATAACCAGCAGCATCCCACTTAAAACATTAAACTGGTCCCTCTATTCTCTCTCTTCTTTATTGCCATGTTATAACCAGCAGCATCCCACTTAAAACATTAAACTGGTCCCTCTATTCTCTCTCTTCTTTATTGCCATGTTATAACCAGCAGCATCCCACTTAAAACATTAAACTGGTCCCTCTATTCTCTCTCTTCTTTATTGCCATGTTATAACCAGCAGCATCCCACTTAAAACATTAAACTGGTCCCTCTATTCTCTCTCTTCTTTATTGCCATGTTATAACCAGCAGCATCCCACTTAAAACATTAAACTGGTCCCTCTATTCTCTCTCTTCTTTATTGCCATGTTATAACCAGCAGCACACCGCAATGCAGACCATCATTTGCTTTTATGAGAGATTTGCGTTCAGAAATGCAAGCTGCCTCACTTTCAAGGGGCTGATGCGGTTTCTTCTCTCAGTAATTATTTGTCCCGTTTTCGAGAAGACCCTCTCAGAGGGAACGGATGTGGCCACTATGCAGAGTCTCCCTGTCATGACTTTAGTAAGCTGTGGGTAGACAGAGGCCTTGTTCTTCCACCAGCTGAAAGGATCTGCAGAGGAGGGGCTCCTCCAAAGGAGGTGCTCCTCCAAATAGGATCGGACCTCCATTATGGCATCTGCTGAGGGATTCCTTCGTGCTACATTCGTGCTACATTCCCAGTTGCTCATTGACAAACAGCATCCAAACAGCAGACTGAGTTTGTGGCACTACTTCTGGTGCTTCTGCTCCATCTGATCCCTCTTCTTCCTGTTGCCCTGGTGCCTGAGCCAGCTGACTGCTGGGGATGTCCCTCCCTGCTGCTGAGGTTATTCTTTGAAGAGTTTCATCAATCGCTCTGGCATCACTGAAGGCTAACTTCTTAAACCTGGGGTCAAGTGCAGCGGTTTCTTATAGCACGTGATTATATTCCATTCTGTGGAACTTTCTGTCCATTGATGAACATAGGGTGTCCATCAACTCTGCCACATGTCCTGTGGTTACATTTGCTTCTCTCTGGCGGCTGGCTGTGATTCGCTGCAGACCCTTGCACAGGAGTATCATTTTTGAAGCTGTCACATAGCTGAAAAGAGAGAACAGTAACTTATTAGTTCAGGTTCATGTTTTGTCTACTGATACTAAATTCTCATCTACTGCTCATATACATATATAATACTGGATTAAATAATGATGTAGGAATAACTGCTTACTCTACCTCTCTCCATTGATCTCCACAGTGACCTGCTCAAAGGGTTCCAGGACTCTGCACACCTCCTCCACCACCTCCCATTACTCTTGGGTCAGAGCATCAACAGGTGCATTAAAAATGGCCAGGGTAGAGATCATTTGACTCAAGAAACCGCTTCAACATATAAAATGTTGAATTCCACCTTGTAGTTCAGTCTTGTTAAGGCCTCAGCTCAAGCATCCCCATCTGTCGTTGTGTAGACTTTAGTTTTTCAGCACCTATTGTGCTCCTGTGGAAGTATTCCACAGCTGCTTTCACTTTGTCCACAGTGGGCTTCATCACCTTCAGAGCATCTCTTACAATCAGGTTGATTGTGTGGGCAAGACATGGATGATGGGTCCATTTTAAAATTTTCATGACTTTGGTTATGCTAGCTGCATTGTCGCTAACACAACAGGCCACTTTTCTGTCTACTTGCCATTCTCTGACCACTCTCAACAGTTCCTCTGCCAAGTTCTCTGAGGTGTGTCTGTCGCTGAACTCAAAGCAGTCCAGAAGACAGCTAGACATCAAAAAATCTTCAATGAAGTGACATGTAACCGACATGTAAGAAGTGGTTACCCTTGATGTCCAACAGTCAGTGGTAAGGCAAACTGCAGTAGCTTTTTGGACTCTTTCCCTCACTGTAGCCTGTGTGCTCTCGTACAGTTGTGGAATAAGTGATTTTAAAAGGGTTTTCCTGCTTGGAATTGTGTACATTGGATTTAGACTATTGCTATAATTTCTTAAACCTCTGTCCTCCATGATTGAAAATGGCTGGAAATCGGTGGCAATCATTTTAGCCAATGCAATATCAATTTGGCCTTGTTTTGCTACAGACATAGTCTTTGGCATAAACTGGTCCATAGAAGACTGCATTGCTGTGGGTCCCTGCGTAGGCCTACTTGACTGAGTGGATACGAGATGCTGGCTCCACCACTATCACTAGCAGGCCCACTAGTTTCTCTGCTACAGCTAGCTTCACAGTCTAGTGCACAGTTCGCATATGCCGTGGTAGGTTGTGTGTAGAACCGGCTTTATATGAGATTTTGTTTTGGCAAATTCTACAATGTACTCTAACATTGTCTACATTATTAAAATGCATCCAAATGCTGCTGTGCTTCCGACTAATTTTTCAGATGTTGTTTTCACTGCTGTCCTTCCTCTCTCTCCTCGGCTACTAAGTGTGTGACTGTGAGTGAGTTGGCTCCGCCCTCCCTCATGCATCTTTGGTTCATCGGTTGACACTGCGTGTCTGATTGACAGGAACAACAATCAGGCTGTTAGTCTGAGCAGACAGTCCGAACTAATGTGTGTGCGCTTGAGCATTTAGGCTTATATTATTATTATTTTTCGTTCTTTGAATGAGTTAATTCTATTCATTTAAATCTTTTGATTATTCATATCTTTATTTTTTTATAAATAGATTAGTCTCTTCTGATATGCGAGCGGGCTCCCAACATTCACCTACAAGAGCCGGCTCTAACTCGTTCGCGAACAACCCATCACTAACAGACAGTTCTAGTTCCGGTGGCTGATGATGTTCAATGTGGCTTGTTCAATAAAGCTGCTAAATAGCTATCCGCCTCCATCTAGTCCTTGCTCCAACAGAAACCATCCATCCACCTGTACTAACGACCCTCAACTTAAACTAGTGCATTTTATTTTCTGTAAAGCAACACTGATGCCCACAATAGACACCTAATCAGAAGTAACTACTGCTCCATCTGACCCCTGAGGCACAACAACTCACTGTCTCCTCCTTCATCATCTGCCTCCTCTTCTCCTCCACGGCAGTGCGCCTCCTCTCCTCCTTCTCTCTCTGCTCCTGCAGCCTCCTCTTCCTCTCCTCCAGGTGGTGTTCATGGAGACGCCTGGCCCGCTCCTCGCGAGCCAACCGGCCCAGCTCTCTGGACACTACATAAGCATTTAGTGGAGTTTAGTTTAGTTGATTTATTTAACTAAATCATCGGTCAGTGGTTCTCAACCTCCTTTGGTTACAGAGCCCTAAATCACTTTTTTTTTATCATTATGCCTATGTTCTTATGAGTCTTCTGAATTACCACCTGGGTATAGGCCAGGTACCCCCAAGGGGTACCTCAGGTTGAGGTCCACCATCATCATAGGTGGTGGCTACATACCAAGCTGTTTCTTAAGCTCCTCCCTCCGCTCAAGAGCTGTCCTTCGCTTCTCCTCTTTCTCTCTCTGCTCCTGTAGCCTCCTCTTCCTCACCTCCAGCTGCTGCTCATAAAGACGCCTGGCTCGCTCCTCTCGAGCCAACCAGCCCAGCTCTCTGGACACTGCAAAACACATTGTGGGACTTACTAGCCACCAAAATACTACCCTGGTACCAGATTTTGTGCTGTGTAGATCACTACTACTAAACTAATTTAGCATGACAGTGACCATGGGAGCTGGCAAGAAGAAGACAGCACAAATAGATCTGGGACCAGACTAGGAAAATACCTCAGAGGAATGATCCTGGACAAGACTAGGAAAATCCCTGAGAGGAATGATCTTGGACCAGACTAGGAAAATAGCTCAGAGGAATGATCTGGGACCAGGCTAGGAAAAGACCTAAAAGGAATGATCTGGGACCAGGCTAGGAAAATACCAGAGAGAAATGACCTGGCACCAAGCTAGGAAAATACCTGAAAGTAATGATCTGGGACCAGGCTAGGAAAATACCTGAAAGGAATGACTAAAATAAGTGACTGACAATTGAGTGGTCTCATAGGTGTATTACATGTGCAGTCGTCATCATGTGTGGCTACACATACCAAGCTGATTCTCATGCTCCTCCCTCCGCTCCTTCGCTAGTCTCAGCCTGTCATCAACCTTCAGCGCCTGTGGCCCTGGAATATTAGAAAAGATGTGACATTCACTCTACGTCACTGTGCATAGAGTATGGGTTGGGAACATCAGTGATCAACATCAGTAATGATGATGGGATTTAAGATGGGTTGACTGTAGCTAGCTGCTCCATAGACACACTTTTATTTTTCAGGACAGAATAACAGTAGGCTAACAATTGAGGGACATTTTTTTAACGTTTCAATAAAGAGATAAGACAATAAATAACATTGGAAAGGTTTGTATGAAGATGCAATGACAGCTTATACTCAAATTGTCCTATAATAATAGCATGAAATTCATGTTTTGATAACAGTGGTGAGTTTCAGAGGAAGAGAACTCATGACGACTGACACACAAAGAACAAGCAGTACCCCAGGCACAGAGGGAGCGAGATAGAGATAGAGAAACACTCTAAGAAAAAAAGGTGCTATCTCGAACCTAAAAGGGTTCTTCAGCTGTCCCCATAGGAGAACGCATTGAAGAACCCTTTATGGTTCCAGGTAGAACCGTTTTGGGTTCCATCTAGAATCCTTTCCAAAAACCTGGAACCAAAAAGGGTTCTACCTGTAACCCCTATGGAACAATTTTTTTCTAAGAGTGTAGAGATAGAGAGAGTGATAGAGAGAGAGAGTGATAGAGAGAGAGATCGAGAGAGAGTGATAGAGAGAGAGAGCGAGAGAGAGTGATAGAGAGAGAGAGAGAAAGAGAGAGACAGAGAGAGAGCAAAAGAGAAAGAGAGAGAGAGAGAGAGAGAGCGAAAGAGAAAGAAAGAGAGAGAGAGAGAGAGAGAGAGAGAGAGAGAGAAAGAGAGAGAGAGAAAAAGAGAGAGTGAAAAAGAGAGAGAGAAAAGAGAGAGAGAGAGAGAGAGAGAGAGAGAAGAGAGAGAGAGAGAGAGAGAGAGAGAGAGAGAGAGAGACAGAGAGAAAGAGGGAGAAAGAGAGAGAGAGACAGAGAGAAAGAGGGAGAGAGAGGGAGAGAGAGAGAGAGCGAAAGAGAAGGAGAGAGAGAGAGAGAGAGAGAGAAAGAGAGAGAGAGAAAAAGAGAGAGTGAAAAAGAGAGAGAGAAAAAGAGAGAGAGAGAGAGAGAGAGAGAGAGAAGAGAGAGAGAGAGAGAGAGAGAGAGAGAGAGAGAGAGAGAGAGAGAGAAGAGAGAGAGAGAGAGAGAAAAGAGAGAGTGAAAAAGAGAGAGAGAAAGAGAGAGAGAGAGAGAGAGAGAGAGAGAGAGAAAGAGAGAGAGAGAGAGAGAGAGAGAGACAGAGAGAAAGAGGGAGAAAGAGAGAGAGAGACAGAGAGAAAGAGGGAGAGAGAGGGAGAGAGAGAGAGAGCGAAAGAGAAGGAGAGAGAGAGAGAGAGAGAGGGAGAGGGAGAGAGAGAGAGAGAGAGAGAGAGAGAGAGAGGGGGGGGCGGGGGGAGCACTGGTGTAAGACCTGCTGCGTGACTGGTTGTGTTGTTACTGATCACAGCTGATTTGATGGAGGCAGGGACACAGATGACTGCTCTCCTCTTCTCTGAATTATTGGGCTTTGTGTCTTCATTGCCTTTTTCTGATACCAAAGAAAGAATAAAAGAGAACATCATGTTCAGGCCTCTCTGACATTCAGCTGACTTAAAATGAATGATTTAGTCAGGATCATTATGAGGTGGTTTTCCAGTTCATAACAGGTTTTACATTATAACATCATCATTATGGTTTATACCTGCTAGCAAAGTCTGAGACACTACCTTAGAAAAAGATGTCTTAGAATCTTAGTATAAGATGTTTAATTCCAGATAGGTCATGTCATTCCAGTTTCTAGAAAATGTTACTGGTTGTACTTAATACAGGCCTTAAACCATGACAGGTTTTAGCTGTTAATAAAAGAGTGGCAGGTAGCCTAGCGGTTAGAGCGTTGGGCCAGTTGTGCTAGTTCGAATCCCTGAGCCAACAAGGTGAAACAAATCTATGGATGTGCCCTTGAGCAAAGCACTTAACCTTAATTGCTCCAGGGTTGCTATTGATAATGGCTGACCCTGGCCGTGACCCCACTCTCTGAGGGTGTCTAAGGGGGAGTTGGGATATGCAACAACAACAAAAAACATTTCCATTTCACAAGTGTATAGTAAACATTAGTAAATGTGTGAAACAGGACAAATATAAGCACACACCAAATTATAATTTGATTATAATGTGCATGTTCCTGTTGTGCCTTGCAGGGATAAACAAATGCCATCGCCTGACCTCATGGAGATTTAACAAACAAATAAAGACTGAAGAGGATAAGAACAAAGACATGCTTCACAAGAGGGTGATAAATAGTGATATTTGGTACAAAGGAGTATTTACGATAACAGACAGGTGATAAGTAGTATGCGCCTCCTCAACATGCAAGAGACGTACATAAGAAAGTATCTTTCTTGTGCATGAGAGAGACACACAAAAATTATCTTCTTTTACACTCCATGGTATAATAATGGATAGTATAATAATGGGTATTATAATAATGGATAGTATAATAATGTGTATTACAATAATGGATAGTATAATAATGGGTATTATAATAATGTGTGTTATAATAATGGATAGTATAATAATGGGCATCAATGCATCCTACTGAATCAGGCCTATGATACGTGTTGATGTTTACCACAGCAGAGATAGAGGGTGATTCAATAAGCTACTTCATTACCTCACTGTTTACAAAACAAAATGGCAGTAGCAAATAGGATGAACGTCTATCTACAGATATGAGGCAATATCAGATAATCTGATCCATTGGTACATGTCAGGAATAAATTCTACATAATAAATCTAAAATAAGATAATTACTTTATTATATGGCCTACATACATGATGGAACATATCCTCACTGATGATAAACTGGAAGAGAGAGGCTGATTCTGACTGATTCTGCTTCAGACAGCCTGTCCTGTATATAAACACAGTTAACGGCAAAGCAAAGCTACAATACCAACCTCATGTCAATGACCTCCATGTCATTCTATAAACACAGTGAACACCCCACAGTGAAGCTATCATCCTCACCATAGCAAAGCTACAGTTACCCACCACCCTGTACCCCCCTGCAGTAAAAAAAAAACTGCCATATCAAGGCAACAGTACCCACCTCTTCGTCTCCCGGCTCTGCTCTCTTTTTTCTGCTTGTCTAGAGTATCTCTGGTAGAAAGACCCTTTCTGTCTTCTTGGGGTGCTGTCTTCTTGCTGGGGGTCTCCCTGTGTTCCCTCTTCTGTATCACAGCCATGTTACTGCTAGGCACTGAGCAGGGAACACCACAACTCTGCCACACAACACAGACTCTCCTCTTCCTCCTCCTCTTCCTCTCCTCCTTTTATAGTTCTATTTCAAAATGCCTGTACTGTTCTGTGTGTCCTCCTGCTCCCCTGTGCTCACTGTGCAGCTGACCGACTGCCTCTTGCTCATCTTCGAAATTCAAACAAATAGAAGAGAAAAAGGGAGGAAAAAGCCATATGGGGTAAATGGATAAAACCAGCTGACTTGCTGCAGTTCTGGGCTGGTTAGATCCTGCATGCAGATTCAGTGCTGTGGAAAACACAGATATGCATCATCCAAAATAACACACTGAGTTAAATCTGTGAGAATATAAAACACATTTCTCTCTCCCAGTTCCTATCAGGATCCTTTATAAACTAGATTAGAGTCATGGATGCTCTACAGCATGGTGAGAAGCTCTATCCTCCTCTCTCTCTCTCTCTCTGTGTGGCTCATTGCTCTACTGAAACGGTTACTTCCCTTTTAAATGTCTCTCACAGCTCACAGACCCTGGAGTGCTGCTCTGCTCTCTTTAGCTACGGAGTGGCACGTACTGCAGTTGTGTCACTTTAATTCAACCCACCCACCACCACACTACACACTGCTGAATGCAAGCAGCCAGTCTGAGTCCCAAATGGCACCCAATTCCCTATGTAGTGCACTACTTTTGGACAGGGCCTATAGGACTCTGATCAACACTAGTGCGTGCACTATACAGGGAATAGGGTGCCTTTTGGGACTGAACCAGAGCCAGCTAAATGGATAAGAAATATTCAGTGCAGGAGAATTGGGGGACGGAGGGAAAGAGGGAGGCAAAGACAGTCACTGGCAGGCAAATTAATCTGTCTGGCCTTGTTCTGTGAATGGTTGCCGGGACAACAGTGGTGCACCACTGTACTGTATGCCTTCCTGGCATCCTATTCCCTATACAGTGCACTGTATGTCTCTGGGCTCACCCGTAGGGCTCTGGTCAAAAGGAGTGCATTAGATAGGTAATAGGGTGTCTTTTGGGAAGTAACCTATACAACAGAATGACATGATGGACAGTAACTCACCCTGTCTTCGGTATGAATCTGACACAAGGGATGAAGGGATATTTATACCCTGCAACTCCCACAATGCTTCACTTTAATCTTGGTGAGTCACCGACATCATCAGCCACTAGATGGAGGTCTTTCCTTATTGGCTTGTGATGGGCTAGCCTCAAACCCAGAGTGTGATGACTGGCAGCCAGCGAGTCAGCCTCTAGGACAGTAGCTTAGCATTTAGCCTCTAGGACAGTAGCTTAGCATTTAGCCTCTAGGACAGTAGTTTAGTGTTCAGCCTCTAGGACAGTAGCTTAGCATTTAGCCTCTAGGACAGTAGCTTAGCATTTAGCTCTAGGACAGTAGCTTAGTGTTCAGCCTCTAGGACAGTAGCTTAGCATTTAGCCTCTAGGAAAGTAGCTTAGCATTTAGCCTCTAGGACAGTAGCTTAGTGTTCAGCCTCTGGGACAGTAGCTTAGCATTTAGCCTCTAGGAAAGTAGCTTAGCATTTAGCCTCTAGGACAGTAGCTTAGTGTTCAGCCTCTAGGACAGTAGCTTAGCATTTAGCCTCTTGGACAGTAACTTAGCTTTCATCTTCTAGGACAGTAGCTTAGCTTTCATCTTCTAGGACAGTAGCTTAGCTTTCATCTTCTAGGACAGTAGCTTAGCTTTCATCTTCTAGGACAGTAGCTTAGCTTTCATCTTCTAGGACAGTAACTTAGCTTTCATCTTCTAGGACAGTAACTTAGCTTTCATCTTCTAGGACAGTAACTTAGCTTTCATCTTCTACGACAGTAACTTAGCTTTCATCTTCTAGGACAGTAACTTAGCTTTCATCTTCTAGGACAGTAACTTAGCTTTCAGCCTCCTTACATCCAGGGAGATGTTTCAATACTCTACATTGGTTTACTTTCTTCGTTTCCTTTCTTTCACAATCACTGATTAAGGGACTGGATCAGATAAGATCCCTCTTATATCATGCAGGATCAGTCATCATGGAGGAAAGGAATCCATCTCAACTGAGGTATCCACTTCACCTAACAGCTATCTACAACTGATTATTCATACAAAGTAACATGTTCATAACATTAAAAAAACTTTATTGCACTTCAGTCTGGGATGAACATTGCCAATTCAGGATGCCACATTTTTGTAAACGTTTGTTTTTCACAATAAATGGGAAATCACAATCAAGTTGAAAATGAAAAAGCAAGCGGCACATGACAACTTGTTCAACTTACAACAAGTAAAAGTCTGACTTTGCGTTGTTGTTCTCATAACAGTCATACATGCACATTACTGAGACAATGTACTCTCTGTAGCATAGAAAAATCTATTGTCTTTATCAATGAATATCATCACATTTAGCAAAGACTGGTGAACCTTTTTTTCCACATGGGGCATACATAACATTTCATCAGTATCCTAGGCCAGTATCATTGAGCATGATTTATATCCATTGAAAGTTTAGTCCAGGGCTTACTCCGAGAAACTGGTGCTAAATGTCTGAGACCCTACACTGTCAGAACACTGACCCTACACTTCCAGAACTGTGTCTATGGAGTGTTGTGTGACAGACCAATCCCATCTCGCAGTCTTTGTTCCAGCCGGCCTCTGGGTGGTGGTCCAGGGGGGCCGAGCTGGAAGGAAATCAGTCACATTTTAAGTAAATTCATTAGGCCGTATTTTTGTTCAGTGTAAATGCAGGGCCATGCACAGACCTTTCAAAGTGCTCAAAATGAAAGGGGACAGGTATTTCTGCCACTACACACTCACCACATATTGTAACCAAGCCAGTTACATTGCCTCCTAAAGACATGATTGACATGGGGAAAAGAGGGTAGGCTATCAGCTGATAATTAATGTTGATGATTGATGTAAATCTGCTAGTTAGCTCAGTTATATTTTTACTGATTGTGATTTATCTTTGAATGCTCTTAAATAATAGCTTCATAATATAGCCTAATATTCATAATCTTCTAACTGATATATGGCTGGCTGGCTAGTATCTGAATATTTTTAGCTAGGGTATAGACTACCTATATTCAGTGTTTAATTTGTAAATGTGGAGGTGCAGGAACAAAAGTGAGCGCAAGAGGGGATGACCTGGTAAGCTCTGAGGTGTCAATATAATAAAGCATTGCATGCATGTCATCGCATTTGCGTAGTGGCATCGAGCTGTAGAGTAGAGGCGCTTACAGAAGTTGCACACATGGGGAAAATGCACTGGCTCGATGTACACTCACTGGATTCGAACGACACACTCACGCAAACACACACACGCGCACACATATTGACACCACTTACACACACATTCACATTCCTTCACACTCTTCACATACGCTGCTGCTACTCTCTGTTTATTATCTATGCATAGTCACTTTACCCCTATCTACATGTACATATTACCTCAATTACCTTGACTAACCTGTACCCCTGCAGATTGACTCGGTACTAGTAACCCCTGTATATAGGCTTGTAGTTGTTATTATTGTGTTACTATTTTTCTTTTAGTTTATTTAGCACATTTTTCTTATTTACTTTTGAAAAGTAAATTCCACAAATTAACTTTTAACAAGGCACACCTGTTAATTGAAATGCATTCCAGGTGACTAGCTCATGAAATTGGTTGAGAAAATGCCGAGAGTGTGCAAAGCTGTCATCAAGGCAAAGGGTGGCTACTTTGAAGAATATAAAATCTAAAATATATTTTGATTTGTTTAACACTTTTTTGGTTACTACATGATTCCATATGTGTTATTTCATAGTTGTGATGTCTTTACTTTTATTCTACAATGTAGAAAATAGTAAAAAATTAAGAAAAACCCTTGAATGAGTAGGTGTGTCTAAACTTTTGACTGGTACTGTATGTTTAATAACATACATGCCCATATAAAACATATAAGTAACATATACAGTATATTGCCATATATTCGTTTTCAGAATGAAAGACTTCTGAAGCACCATGTGGTCCATATCAGCGTATCTGCTTACACAGGTAATTGTTTCGCAGCTGGAAAGGCACAATCGACTGTGTATGTGTGTTAATTTCCATCAAAGTTGTTAAGGGATATCATGTTACTACCACGAGGGAGCCTTACTAACACCAGACATCATAACATTGTCCTATGACAATAGACCCTGTCGCTCTCTATCCCTCTCTCAGCCAGGTAACGTCAGAAACATGGACTCCTAATGACAATGATTCTGTCTCTCTCTGCCTTTACTAAACCAGGTAGAACCGGAGTGTTTGGATGACACAGTACAACCCAGTCGTCAGATGTCATACCTACAAAGCCAACTAAGCACAAACACATCTCCAACCACCACCCGTCTACCCGACAGACAAATAAGGGCTGTGGACATGGATAAGATTGCATGGTTGGTATCAAGTCATTCTGTTATTCACCCTAGACTGCATTGGGAAAGGTGTCGTTTGTGAGGACTCAGTTGCAACCTCATACATTTCCATTGATGTAATCTATATACTTCTGGTCCTCTCTCTAACACAGCAACACACATGCAGTAGTGAAGATGTTTCAACCGGAAAATTACTATGTCATTTTAGACCAAGTGTGGTATTTGAAATGAAAGCTTTGACATACTGTATACCTAGATTTCTGCTTCTTTACCACTGACCACTGACCAAAGTACAGACCTATTTACCAAAAAAACAAGTACAAAAAAAAAACTACAACACTTAAATCACACCTGTCTGTGTCTGTTTTGATATATCCTCTGTGGTGCTCTGGTGGATAAGGTTTATACACATTCTGTACGGACCAAAATGTTTCATTCAAATCCTTCAAGGAAGAGAAGAGGAAGCAAGAGGATGAAGAGGAAGAAAGCTGGCTGGCATCATGAGCCTTCAATGTCAACTCCTGCAGACAACAATGTCTCCTGGCCTCCTCCTTAACCACACATTAGAGAATTAGTTACAGGTAGGTGAGTAATCTGAAGGGCTCTGCTGTGGTGGCCCTTAGTGACAGATAGGTCAGTCATCCGAAGGGCCATGCGGGAGGGAGCGGGCCTGTCCCAGATGGCACCTTTTGTGGTGCCCTATATAGAGATATCAGTTCAAATCTCATCAGCCCTTAGTCTAAGGCCTGGTACTAAATCATGTAATTAAAAGCCCATTCTCTCAACAAGGACTGGCGTGTTGATGATGTCACCACGGCTACCACCCAGTCACACACACCGCCTGCTGATCAGAACCCTCTTCAGAGAATTAGATTAAGGACAAACTATAGAATGAAGTGACTGGATAGAGGATCTGCTGGAAGTATTTGAATGATACACAACTAATAATATAGTGCTGTAATTTGTCACTTAGCAAGATGCTTGTCTCCAAGACAACCGACAGTACAGTGAGTGTATACAGTACGTGTGTATGTGATTCCTATGGGAATTGAAATTGTGAACTTAGCCTGGCAAGTGCCACGCCAATGGAGCAACATAGGACAGTATTGTATACAAAGTATTAACACACATTATACAACAAACCTTTGGTATTAAGCTTGGTACAGTAGCTTTCAGTTGAAAAGGAGACCAGTACTATTTCTTTACATCTCATATTACATATGTATTGTAGAGATGCGTTCTTTGTATGCAAACCAGAATCCATTTATTTTCTCTTGATGTGGGCGATACCTTCACACAATGAGGAAGACACATGCAACACTGGGTGGGAACTAAAGCCTAAATAATTGACAGACTTGTTTCGTCGGATACAGGCAACATTAGACGTACTGCATGGCTTTCAGAGTATGTGTTATTGATGAGCTGGTGAGTTCTACTTTAGTTTTCAGTGGAACTTGTATTGAAGCTGCTAAAGTGTGCTTTAGCCGAGTAATCAATGATTTTTGCTCAATGCCCATTTCATTTCTCGTGGAAGAAAGATTTAGGTCATTTCCCCCCAACAAGTCCTTGCTTTATTGTGTAGTTCGACTTTGTTTGGATTTCCACCACATTCCTACTTAGAAATGGGTGCTGGATCACTTGAAACATGTAGTCAGAAATTGTAAAAGTTCAAAGTAATGTTAAACTCAGATGAATATGAGAACACGACACAGTGGTGTTTGTTCAGAATAGGGCTTGATGCCTTTTGATCCACCAAGATCATCTCCCTATTGGAGCAGTACCCCATGAATGATTTAAGGAAGATCATTCTTCCTATAGTAGTGACTGAGAAGCGCCGACTTTTTGTTGTGTGGCACGTAATTCTATCACAGGTCACTTTATTGATTCGCTTCCTGTTGTCTCGTGTATACGCACACCTGACCTCACAAATATTAACAGATGTCTTTGGTTGCCGACAAAGAAATAGCCTAATTCTGGTCATACCTTTTCTGCCAAACCAACTTTTTGTCACAATTCACAAAGCTACATTGAGGTTCTTTCCCAATGTAAAGTGAATTGAGAATTCTGAGTCATAGACACATTTCATTAACATAATTCATACATTATCAGACAAATTGGATTAATATTATGTGCTATAGATGTTTGCATATCTAAACTTTAATGTCTTGTAAAAAAAAAAAAAAGTTGCAGTGACTTGGTGGAACAAGTCTTGTTGGCTAGTCTGGCTTAGCAGACTTAGTTTGCGGTGACGTCTCTCTCTCACCAACCTAGCTAGTTATAGTTGCCAGCCTGTCTCGAGTTCAACACTCATACACTATTCATTGACATATCACATCACTCCAGCCCAACTCCTGCCCTGGTCAAACCTTATTGTTTTTCACTCAACTTTACTTTTTTTGGCCTTTCAGTTTCTGCATTGTAAACGTCTGAAATGGCTATGTAGAATAACTATTTTGGAGAAAAACTTAATCACTCAAATAGTTTTTTTATTTCTTTCAACAGGAACCATTGGGAGTTGGTTTGAAGAAAAGGAAAGTGTGACGTTTTCTTTAATGGTATGTATGCAAATTATTCTAGACCATTTTTTGATAGAATTCATGGAGAGCAATGCTGTTGTATATAGCATAGACACAGCATAGTCTAAAGCCTTGTTTATATAGAACATTGATTTGAATATTAAACGATGAATCCAACAGATCTCTTCTCACTGGGTTTTTCTCTCTGGTGTAAACTGTAGTTGGCCTTTCTCTCTGGTGTATACTGTAGTTGGCTTTTCTCTCTGGTGTAAACTGTAGTTGGCCTTTCTCTCTGGTGTATACTGTAGTTGGCTTTTCTCTCTGGTGTAAACTGTAGTTGGCCTTTCTCTCTGGTGTAAACTGTAGTTGGTTTTTCTCTCTGGTGTAAACTGTAGTTGGTTTTTCTCTCTGGTGTAAACTGTAGTTGGCCTTTCTCTCTGGTGTAAACTGTAGTTGGCTTTTCTCTCTGGTGTAAACTGTAGTTGGCCTTTCTCTCTGGTGTATACTGTAGTTGGTTTTTCTCTCTGGTGTAAACTGTAGTTGGTTTTTCTCTCTGGTGTAAACTGTAGATGGTTTTTCTCTCTGGTGTAAACTGTAGATGGTTTTTCTCTCTGGTGTAAACTGTAGATGGTTTTTCTCTCTGGTGTAAACTGTAGATGGTTTTTCTCTCTGGTGTAAACTGTAGATGGTTTTTCTCTCTGGTGTAAACTGTAGTTGGTTTTTCTCTCTGGTGTATACTGTAGATGGTTTTTCTCTCTGGTGTAAACTGTAGTTGGTTTTTCTCTCTGGTGTAAACTGTAGTTGGTTTTTCTCTCTGGTGTAAACTGTAGTTGGTTTTTCTCTCTGGTGTAAACTGTAGTTGGTTTTTCTCTCTGGTGTAAACTGTAGTTGGGTTTTCTCTCTGGTGTAAACTGTAGTTGGTTTTTCTCTCTGGTGTATACTGTAGTTGGTTTTTCTCTCTGGTGTAAACTGTAGTTGGTTTTTCTCTCTGGTGTAAACTGTAGATGGTTTTTCTCTCTGGTGTAAACTGTAGATGGTTTTTCTCTCTGGTGTAAACTGTAGATGGTTTTTCTCTCTGGTGTAAACTGTAGATGGTTTTTCTCTCTGGTGTAAACTGTAGATGGTTTTTCTCTCTGGTGTAAACTGTAGTTGGTTTTTCTCTCTGGTGTATACTGTAGATGGTTTTTCTCTCTGGTGTAAACTGTAGTTGGTTTTTCTCTCTGGTGTAAACTGTAGTTGGTTTTTCTCTCTGGTGTAAACTGTAGTTGGTTTTTCTCTCTGGTGTAAACTGTAGTTGGTTTTTCTCTCTGGTGTAAACTGTAGTTGGGTTTTCTCTCTGGTGTAAACTGTAGTTGGTTTTTCTCTCTGGTGTAAACTGTAGTTGGTTTTTCTCTCTGGTGTAAACTGTAGTTGGTTTTTCTCTCTGGTGTAAACTGTAGTTGGTTTTTCTCTCTGGTGTAAACTGTAGTTGGTTTTTCTCTCTGGTGTAAACTGTAGTTGGTTTTCCTCTCTGGTGTAAACTGTAGATGGTTTTTCTCTCTGGTGTAAACTGTAGTTGGTTTTTCTCTCTGGTGTAAACTGTAGTTGGCCTTTCTCTCTGGTGTAAACTGTAGTTGGTTTTTCTCTCTGGTGTAAACTGTAGTTGGCCTTTCTCTCTGGTGTAAACTGTAGTTGGTTTTTCTCTCTGGTGTAAACTGTAGTTGGCCTTTCTCTCTGGTGTAAACTGTAGTTGGCTTTTCTCTCTGGTGTAAACTGTAGTTGGCCTTTCTCTCTGGTGTAAACTGTAGTTGGCTTTTCTCTCTGGTGTAAACTGTAGTTGGCTTTTCTTTGGTCATATCTATTCTGTTATTATATTGAGGAAGCTTTCGGGCTCTAGATACTCCAAGTAACAAAAAAAGCTCAAGTATTACACACAGCAACAACAAAAAACACACCTACAGTGCAATTTGGGAGGAATTATTTCAAGGTTGATTTCATGATAGATCCCTGATCAGTTGGCTTTAATTTAAAGATTTATCTTCAGGGATGAATCTTTTTGCATTGCATACTCTCAGTAGAGCTACTGTATGGTCCACAGCTTTATTCAGAATGACTTGTTTTGGGCACTGTATGCCATTAGTTGCATACCTGTTAATTGGAATACTGTGAACATTTAAGAAATTGTGAAGTAGGCCTAGATGCTATGTGGATTTTACTGGACTCCTATTAGATTGTGAAGTAGGCCTAGATGTTATGTGGATTTTACTGGACTCCTATTAGATTGTGAAGTAGGCCTAGATGTTATGTGGATTTTACTGGACTCCTATTAGATTGTGAAGTAGGCCTAGATGCTATGTGGATTTTACTGGACTCCTATTAGATTGTGAAGTAGGCCTAGATGTTATGTGGATTTTACTGGACTCCTATTAGATTGTGAAGTAGGCCTAGATGTTATGTGGATTTTACTGGACTCCTATTAGATTGTGAAGTAGGCCTAGATGTTATGTGGATTTTACTGGACTCCTATTAGATTGTGAAGTAGGCCTAGATGTTATGTGGATTTTACTGGAATCCTATTAGATTGTGAAGTAGGCCTAGATGTTATGTGGATTTTACTGGAATCCTATTAGATTGTGAAGTAGGCCTAGATGTTATGTGGATTTTACTGGAATCCTATTAGATTGCAAAATGTTGCTGCCATATGAAGCATTTAAAATGCATGGTCTCATCTCCTTCAATGTTTTATAAGTACTTAGATGTTTGTGAGCAATTTCATGATGGTTTCAACAACATTTCTGTGTAGAGCTTGTTATTAATAATATCCTCAGTCATGAATAAACTGATGCTTTACATTTAGTTTTATATTGCATGACTAATTATTGTGAGTGCTTTTTTTCCTTCTTTTTCACAAAGCATGTGAAATGTATCCGTGGTTAATTGATGTATTAAGGTCATGGGATGTGAATTATTAAACTCCCCATCGGAGGCCAAATGAGGGTGTGGTGGTAGAATGGAAATCAGGCTACCTGCCTTAAGAAATACCCTGGACTAGGTTCAAATGACACCCTATTCACTATACAGGGCACTACATTTGATTAGGGCCCATAGGGAATAGGATACAAACTGACAAACTCACTCCTATGCTTTGCCATGAGAGGAGACTGGTGTGTGTTCAAAATGGCGCTCTATTACCTACACAGGGCACTGGTCAAAAGTAGTGCGCTGTACATGGACCATAAGAGCTCAAATCAATCGAATCAACAGTGTAGAATTTGTTGATTTAGTAACTCCAAAACGTAGTCTACATCATTATGCAACGGGTGGGTCTAATCCTGAATGCTGATTGGTTAAAACCGCATTCTACGCATCAATAACCTCCCACAAAATGACCCTACTTTATTTACTTCACAGAGCAAGAAGAGGACTGTTCTGAAAGATGAAGAAATCACGTGGCCATAAGTCAGACCACGGGAAAGGAGGAGGGGGTACAGACACACACACACGCGCGCACACGCACACGCACACACACACACACACACACACACACACACCAATTGTTTCATTTAAAATAATGGAGATAAGTAAAATGCTTTCATACAACCTTTGGTCCCACTTACTGTGATAAAATGCAGATCAAAATGTGTAACATAACCTACAATAAATTGTAAACAGTAACATTAAACATTAATACCAACAAAAATTAATACAAGAAATTTTAAAAAGTCACACAAACAACCTTAAAGGGTGGTTGTCGAGCTTAGCTATCGTCATCCTGTCAGGCTGTTCTGACAGGTGTGGCCTCCTTGACTGTGATTGTCCAGGCGATGAGGCTGCCATCTTGGAGACAGAGGATCTGGACTTCACGGGAGGGATGGGAGGGGGAGTGGGTCTTGACCCTGACACCATCTCCCTGGCCTCAGTCACAGCCGTCACCACTAACGTCTCCAACAAGAGGTAAGCACAGCACGCTTCTATGGTGCTTGTGGTTTGCTATTCAATTTACACATAAAATACACTTCTATGTACACTGAACAAAAATATACACGCAACATGCAACAAGTTCAAAGATTTTACTGAGTTACAGTTCATATGAGGAAATCAGTCAATGGAAATACATTCATTAGGCCCTAAACTATGGGTTTCACATGACTGGGAATACAAATTGTACAGATACCTTTAAAAAGAAAACAGAGGTGTGGATCAGAAAACCAATCAGCATCTGGTGTGACCGCCTCATGCAGCGCGACACATCTCCTTCACATGGAGTTGATCAGGCTGTTGATTGTGGCCTGTGGAATGTTGTCCCACTCTTCTTCAATGGCTGTGCGAAGTTGCTGGATATTGCATGCGGGCCCATGCATTGCGCCCGGCCCACCACAGGAGTCACTAGTGCGCGATGGGACAGGAAGATCCCTGCCGGCCAAACCCTCCCCTAATCCGGACAACGCTGGGCCAAATGTGTGCCGCCCCATGTGTCTCCCGGCCTCGGCCGGCTGCGACAGAGCCTGGACTCGAACCAGGATCTCTAAGATCAGCTTTACTATTGCAGATAGATTGTAGCTTCCATCAATGTAATTCTCTGCATCATTTCCAATCCCCCATATATATATATTTTATTTTATTTAAAAAAATGATATTTTCCTTTATTATTTTCCTGTAACCCCATAATGAACAACAACACCTCTACTTCCAGCTTATACATACTATACACATTTTAAATAGTATAAGCTACATGGACAGTACCAAAACAAATAGTTTAATGATTTAATGTCTCTTCGCAGCAAAATCTGCAGAGCAGGGATGGTTGTATCCCGGGCTGATTTTTTGTCTTGAGCAGATGGTTGGGGGGACCGGAAAATAATTACAAATAATTTGTAGACTGTAAATTGACCGCAAACAGATATACTATTTGACTAAGACATTAATAATTTCAAACCTTACTTACGATCACGTGTCTCTCTATTATGCGTGGGAATGCTTGGGAACAGATTTCTAATGAAAATCATGGAGCTGATTTCCTGGTGTTTTTAGTATTTTATTTTAAAACATTTGGTGCGCGGGACACCAGTTGGGGAACCCTGACATACAGCGTGTCTGCCATCTGCATGGTACAGTTGAAACCTGGATTCACCCACGAAGAGCACACTTCTCCAGTGTGCCAGTGGCCATGGAAGGTGAGCATTCGCCCACTGAAGACGATGCCAAACTGCAGTCAGGTCAAGACCCCAGTGAGGACGACAAGCATCTGTGGCATTGTATTGTGTGACAAAACTGCACATTTTAGAGTGGCCTTTTATTGTCCCCAGCACAAGGTGCACCTGCGTAATGATCATGCTGTTTAATCATCTTCTTGATCTGCCACACCTGTCAGGTGAATGGATTATCTTGGCAGAGGAGAAATACTCACTAACAGGGATGTAAAGAAATTTGTGCAAAACAATTGAAATAAATAAGCTTTTTGTGAGTATGGAACATTTCTGGGATCTTTTATTTCAGCTTATGAAATATGGAAACAAAACTTTACATGTTGTGTTCATATTTTTGTTCAGTGAAGTAAGACATAGAAGCAAACTCTGCGTGTTGGATTGGAGACAGGTGTTTCAATGACATTGTTTACCATGTAGTATCCTGTAGTTTTACAGAATTCTGAAATGAAAGTCTGCCATGATTTAATCACACTAAAACATATTTCTAACGTGTGTCTAACGTCAGATCAAAACCAGACATTAAGATGGAACCTAGTGCCGGGAGACCAGTGGATTACCAAGTAAATTAAACTATACAGTATGCTCAATGAATCAAGGAATAATCCGAATTTAACATATTGTTGTACTCCAGAGTGTTTATACATGATAATCCTATTTCACCAGGTTAGTGTTACCATCGTAGAGGCCAGACAGCTAGTAGGGCTGAACATGGACCCAGTGGTCTGTGTGGAGATCGGAGACGATAAGAAGTACACTCAGATGAAGGAGTCGACAAACTGCCCATATTACAATGAGGTAACCAGCCTGCTCTGGAATGATGGTGGGGAGGAGGAGGAGGAGGTTGATGATGATGATGAGTGTGATGATGATTACTTGAATATTTAGTACATTTTCAATAAAGCTACACATTTTAACAGCAAACTTCATTACCCTCATGCATTTATTTTATCTCACATTTCTCTTTTAGTATTTTGTCTTTGACTTCCACGTCCCATCGGATGTTATGTTTGACAAGATCCTGAAGCTTTCGGTGAGTAGCTCTACCACCATACAAACAAACACACAAACAGTTGCGCTACAATTCCCCTCCCTATCTAGATGAATGGAGAGCCATGGGAATCGCTGTGTCTATTATTCATACAGTCTATAATTCCCCTCCCTATCTAGATGAATGGGGAGCCATGGGAATCGCTGTGTCTATTATTCATACAGTCTATAATTCCCCTCCCTATCTAGATGGATGGAGAGCCATGGGAATCGCTGTCTATTATTCATACAGTCTATAATTCCCCTCCCTAACTAGATGAATGGGGAGCCATGGGAATCGCTGTGTCTATTATTCATACAGTCTATAATTCCCCTCCCTATCTAGATGAATGGAGAGCCATGGGAATCGCTGTGTCTATTATTCATACAGTCTATAATTCCCCTCCCTAACTAGATGAATGGGGAGCCATGGGAATCGCTGTGTCTATTATTCATACAGTTTATAATTCCCCTCCCTATCTAGATGAATGGAGAGCCATGGGAATCGCTGTGTCTATTATTCATACAGTCTATAATTCCCCTCCCTATCTAGATGAATGGGGAGCCATGGGAATCGCTGTGTCTATTATTCATACAGTCTATAATTCCCATCCCTATCTAGATGAATGGAGAGCCATGGGAATCGCTGTCTACTATTCATACAGTCTATAATTCCCCTCCCTATCTAGATGAATCGGGAGCCATGGGAATCTCTGTCTCTATTATTCATACAGTCTATAATTCCCCTCCCTATCTAGATGAATGGAGACCATGGAAATCGCTGTGTCTATAATTCATACAGTCTATAATTCCCCTCCCTATCTAGATGAATGGGGAGCCATGGGAATCGCTGTCTATTATTCATACAGTCTTTCATAATAGTCAACTCCGGTCACATGTTACTGAAGCACATTGCAATCTGCTTATCCATCCCTCAGGTCATCCACTCCAAGAACCTGCTGCGTAGTGGCACCCTGGTTGGCTCCTTCAAACTGGACATAGGCACCGTCTACTCACAGCCAGGTCAGGGAGAAACAGAGAGAAACATAGTAGCTACTAGCGACCCATCTATGGTTCTGGTGTTGATCGTTGTTCATATTCATGTTTTATTTTATTTAAAAAATGTTCAACAGAACACCAGTTTTTCCACAAATGGGCCCTTCTCTCTGACCCTGATGACATCACTGCCGGGTGCAAAGGTTACATTAAATGTGACATCGCCGTTGTGGGGAAAGGAGACAACATCAAGACTCCCCACAAGGCCACAGAAACCGATGAAGATGACATAGAAGGGTAAACAATGACCAACATATTACTGGGGATATGAGTGAACCCTAACCTACATATTACTGGAGATATGAATGAACCCTAACCTACATATTACTGGGGATATGAATGAACCCTAACCTACATATTACTGGGGATATGAATGAACCCTAACCTACATATTAATGGGGATATGAATGAACCCTAACCTACATATTACTGGGGATATGAATGAACCCTAACCTACATATTAATGGGGATATGAATGAACCCTAACCTACATATTACTGGGGATATGAATGAACCCTAACCTACATATTACTGGGGATATGAGTGAACCCTAACCTACATATTAATGGGGATATGAATGAACCCTAACCTACATATTACTGGGGATATGAGTGAACCCTAACCTACATATCAATGGGGATATGAATGAGAAAAGCACTAATACTGTAGAGGTAATTAACCCTAACCTACATATTAATGGGGATATGAGTGAGAAATCAAAATGTTGCTTAGGGCCCCTGTTACGAATCCCTTTTTGCCCGACAGTCTAGGGGGGGATGGTAGTGAGACCCGTAACATAACTCATGTAAATTATAATAGTGACAAAGTAAAAGTGAACGAAATAACCACGACAACCGAAATAATACCGTCAAACTCAGGGTTTATTTCTAAACACACGGTAATGGGGGGAAGCAGGAAAAAGGGGCTGAGCTGGACCCAAGGAAAGAAACAATAAGTATTCAAAACACCCCTAAGCTAGACTAGCCTATTTCAACAACAGCTAACTAACTAACCAAAATACAGTGGGTGGTCCGCCCAGTTCTAACTAGTGTGTGTTAACAAAGTTTTCCTACGGGTAGTGTATGCCCATGGGCGACTTGTCTTGGTTTCCCCTTTTCCCACCAGCAAACACCATAAGCAAAAACAATACTCACAGGAGATGACAAAGTGATTTGGAGGTGCTCAAACAAAAGAAGAGGTTAATTAATACACAAAGAGAGAGATCTACATACATGGCATTTACAAAGAGATTGTGCTACTGAAATCTATCAAGAGCAGAGATCTACCAACATGGCATTACAAAGATTGAGCTCTCCTGAAATCTACAAAGAACAGCTATCTACCAACATGGCATTACAAAGATTGAGCTCTCCTGAAATCTACAAAGAACAGCTATCTACCAACATGGCATTACAAAGATTGAGCTCTTGAACAAACAAATGATGGGGTTTTTAAACCATGGGGAAGGAACTGTGATAGGGTAGGAAACAGGAGGAGGTGTGTCTTCTGATTGATGGGTTGATTGTTGACTGATTGGGGAGTGATGATTTTCACCTGTGAGGGGAGAAGGAGAGAAAAGAAACACACACAGGATACACACAGACACAGGATACCTGTATCCGTAACACTCCCACCCTTAAAAGAGCAACCCTAGGGATTGCGACCACAGTATTACAATTAATACTCACAACAAAATTAATACTTACAACAACAACGTCAACCTTGCCAAAACATACAAAAATCATTTTTACACACGAGACAAAGCATCTGCCAACACATTATCTGAACCCTTTTTGTGGCGGATCTCCAAATTATAATTTTGTACAATCAGCGCCCAACGCATAAGGCGCTGGTTCTGGTTGTACATTCGGTGGAGAAAAACTAAGGGGTTATGGTCAGTATACACAATCACTGGTAGGGCACTGGAACCAATGTATACTTCAAAGTATTGCAGAGCCAACAACAAAGCAAGAGCTTCTTGTTCTATTGTCGCATAGTTTGTTTGACATTTATTAAATTTACGGGAAAAATAACAAACAGGATGATCTACTCCACTCTTGTCCTGCTGCAGTAGAACAGCACCAGCACCTCTGGCACTAGCATCTACCTCAAGCTTGAATGGTTGTTCAAAATCTGGAGCAGCAAGTACAGGTGTACTACACAAGAGTGCTTTCGCAGATTCAAAAGCGCTCTTACAATCAGGGGACCACACAAATGATCTAGCCGGACTAAGCAAATCGGTCAATGGAGCAACTACCGCAGAGAAATTTTTACAGAAGCTATGGTAGTAGCCAACCATCCCTAAAAAGCGGCGTAGCTCTCGTCTGGTGGTAGGTGCAGGGAATGCAGTTATAGCCAAGACCTTGGCATCAACAGGGCGCACCTGTCCATGGCCAACCTCTTTACCGAGATAGGTAACAGTAGCCTTCCCAAACTCACACTTTGCCAAGTTCAGGGTTAGAGAAGCAGCTGCCAACCGTTCACATACTACCCTTAGCGAGTCAACATGATCTGACCACTCAGACGAATAAATCACTAGGTCATCAAGGTATGCACTACAATTAGGAACGCCAGCTATTACGGAGTTAACCAGTCGTTGGAAAGTGGCTGGTGCATTTCGCATCCCAAAAGCCATGACTGAGTACTGAAGGAAGTTGTCTGGGGTCACAAAGGCAGAAATCTCAGAAGCACGTGAAGTTAACGGAACCTGCCAGTAACCTTTTAAGAGGTCCAACTTGGTTACATACTTAGCAGCACCAATAGTATCGATACAGTCATCCAGTCTGGGTAACGGGAACGAATCTGGCATTGTGACAGAATTTACCTTTCGATAATCCGTACATAACCTGGACGTACCATCAGGTTTAGGAACCAGAATGCAAGGAGAACTCCAAGGGCTTGAACTTGGCTTAGCCAGGTCATTCTCCAACAAATATCTCACCTCATCCCTCATTATCTTCCTCTTGGAAGTGTTGATACGATATGGGTGTTGCTTGATAGGAGTAGCATTTCCAACATTAATGTCATGTTCCAACACATTTGTGCGAGTAGGAACGTCATTAAAGAGACATGGAAAACTGTGTAGTAGCCTCACAATATCTTTAGCCTGTCCATCCGTTAAATGAACCAGACCTGACTGGATAGACAGCAGCATTTCTGAGTTGGGCAATCTAACACACTGCTGTTGAGTATTGCGCAACTCCAAGCCATCAACATCATCAATTTGACAGTCCACTATCATCGCAGTAGTAGCAGAGGAGACAGCAGTACCTTCCTCTGTTTTTGAACTATCTAACTGTGTGATGGGTCGGGTGTGGTATGCTTTCAACATGTTAATGTGACACACACGAGATTGGCGTTTTCTATCAGGAGTTTGAAGCACATAGTCAGTTTCACTTATTTTCTTTTCAATTAAATAAGGACCAGAGAAACGAGCTGACAGTGAAGATCCTGGAACAGGTAATAACACCAGTACTTGGTCACCTGGCTGTAGTGGACGAGAAACAGCCTCTTTATCATAGTGTCTTTTCATGCTCCTCTGTGAGGAAGACAGAGCTTCCTTTGCAAGAGCACAAGCTTGGTGTAGGCGCTCACGAAAGCGACTAACATAGTCCAACACATTCTCATCTCTGGTACACAACTCTTGGGACAAGAACTGTTCTTTAAGGACTTTCATTGGTCCTCTTACTGTGTGACCAAACACTAGTTCAGCCGGGCTGAAACCTAGGGACTCCTGCACAGTTTCACGAGCAGCAAACAAAACTAGAGGAACTCCCTCATCCCAATCTTTCTCAGATTCCAAACAATATTTACGTAGCATAGACTTCAGTGTCTGATGCCATCTTTCAAGCGCACCCTGAGACTCTGGGTGATTTTCCTGTTATCTGACAGGTGTGGCATGTCCGACAGAACTGAGCCACATCTTGTTTTAAACCCGGCCAAAAAAAATGTCGAAGGATCCGATCATACGTCTTTGTAATTCCTAAATGACCAGACCACTGGTGATCATGAGCAAGGGATAACACATTTTGTCGAAAGGCTGAAGGAATCACTATTTGGTAAACAGCATTCCAATCTCCACCCGCGTCAACATGGGATTTCCATTTACGCATGAGGAGATTACCATCAATGAAGTAAGCCACATTCTTCTTCTTCACCTCTTCCAATGAGACAACACTAGTAAAACATTTAGCAAGTTTGTTGTCAACCTTTTGGTTAGCAATCAGCTGCTCACGAGTGACTGGTAATTGTATTGCATCAGCAATAAGTTCAACGTACTTTGATTCTTTCCTGGGCTGTTTGTCAGAGGTGATCAGCTTCTCAGAGGTATCACACAATCCATCCTCTTGATCATCCTCTTTGAACAGAACAGTGTTCGACAAATCTATCACGTCACCCTCTTGTAGTGCCTGAGCACGAGTGACAGCACAAGCAGGGAACACATGTGGATAACTCTGTGCCAACTCATTAGAGAGAGAGTGGTCACTTTTATCCAATACTTCCAATACGGGTACTACCTTTCCTCCGGCAATATCGTTACCCATTATAAAGGTCACACCTTTAACTGGCAACTTAGGACGTACCCCCACTCTGAATATTCCACTGATTAACTCAGAGTGTACTTTCACAAAGTGCAACGGCACTGGGACAAAACCCATTTCAATACCCTGCACTAACACACTGGAACCACAGTATGTATCGTCAGATAAGGGCAACACATCAGACAATATAAACGACTGCGCCGCACCAGTATCTCTAAGGATTTTAACCGGACGCTGAGACGCTTCGTCATTCGTTAGGGACACAAACCCCTCGGAAATGAATGGTTCATAACTGCGGTCGGGGACTGGGTCTTTCAAACTGCAGTTACCCTTAGGCAGCTGTTTTGTTGCAGACCTCACAACCGTACGAATTAGAGCAACACCTGTTGGTGGCTTGGCACGAAGAGGCATCCCTCGTTTGCGTTTAAGCAGGAAGCAATCATTAATCATATGTCCCACTTTATGACAATAGAAACAGGAACGCTCATTCTTCTGGCGTGCTTTATATACTACTGCTGGCCGACTAGGGCTAAAGGTAGGAAACTCAGTGGTTCTACTCTCAGTTTGAGCCGAAAACACACTCTTGTGCGTCAACACAAACTCGTCTGCCAACACAGACGCTTCTGCCAGGGAGGATACTTTCTGTTCGTTTAGGTAAACTAGGATACACACAGACACAGGATACCTGTATCCGTAACAGCCCCCAAGAGGCTGACTGCATGTGTGGGTATGGATGTGGGTACACAGACCCGCAAGCCACTGTGGCCCCTCACCCCATCAAAGTTGCCCCTCCCTGCTCTAAAGAGCCCTGTGAAAGATCTCCCATTTCACAATTCTTGCTTACTTTCTAATGCTGTTTTAGTCATAGAGATAAAATATAGTGTTACAAGTGTTCTCTTTGATTCTGTGGTTTCAGTAACCTGCTGTTACCTGAGGGGGTTCCCGCGGAGCGCCAGTGGGCTCGCTACTATGTGAAGATCTACAGAGCCGAGGGCCTTCCCAAGATGAACACCAGCATCATGGCTAATGTCAAGAAGGCTTTTATAGGGGAGAACAAGGACCTTGTGGACCCTTATGTACAAATACTGTTCGCTGGCCAGAGGGTAAGTTAAAGCACTGTTCAGGTGCTATGCTGTGTTATGTTAAACTATGTTAAGTTATTCTGTGTTACGTTAAAGTATGTTATGTTATCCTGTGTTACGTTAAACTATGTTATGTTATGCTGTGTTACGTTAAAGTATGTTATGTTATTCTGTGTTATGTTAAACTATGTTATGTTATCCTGTGTTACGTTAAACTATGTTATATTATTCTGTGTTACGTTAAACTATGTTATATTATTCTGTGTTACGTTAAACTATGTTATGCTATTTGTATTTATTAAGGGTCCCCATTAGCTCTCCTGGGGTCCAGCAATATTAAGGCAGTTATATACAATAAAAAAATATGACATGACATTACGTTTCATAACACTTTTCACAACACATTAATTGTGTGCCCTCAGGCCACTACGTATGTGTGTGTAGAGTGTGTGTGTTATCATGTGTATGCGTGTGTCTGTTAAACTATGTTATGCTATTCTATGTAATGTTACGCTATGTTATGTTACGCTATGTTATGCTACGCTATGTTATGTTATGCTATGTTATGCTACGCTATGTTATGCTATGTTATGCTACGCTATGTTATGCTACGCTATGCTATGTTATGTTACGCTATGTTATGTTACGCTATGTTATGTTAAACTGTTATGCTAAGCTTTGTTATGTTTAACTATGTTATGCTACGCAATGTTATGTTAAACTACCCTATGCTACTGCATGTTATGCTATTCTATGTTATGCTATTCCCCTCCCTATCTGGACTGCTTTGTGATCCCAGGGGAAGACATCTATCCAGAAGAGCAGCTACGAGCCCATCTGGAACGAGCAGATCGTCTTCACTGAGATGTTTCCACCGCTCTGCAAACGCATGAAGGTCCAGATCCGAGACTCGGACAAAGTGAACGACGTGGCTCTCGGAACACACTTCATTGACCTGAGAAAGATCGCCAATGATGGAGACAAAGGTGCTTCAGTGGAGACATGTTTCCCTTAATTCAGAAGATATTGTGCATTGTGTTTCTTGTGTTTCTTTTTTTTCTTCTGTGTTTCAATTTTGATGTATTTGGTGTTTGTATAAAGCAGGGCTCTCCCAGCCTGCTCCTGGAGAGTTACCATACTGTAGGTTTTCACTCCAACCCTGTTCCTGGAGAGTTACCCTCCTGTAGGTTTTCACTCCAACTACAGTTGTATCTCTTAAATCAACTCACAACCAGCTAATTATTAGATGTGATAGATTAGATACAGAGTGAAAACCTACCGGAGGGTAGCTCTCCAGGAACAGGTTTGGAGAACCCTGGTATAGAGGAAAGTAAACTGTAATTGGTGCCAAGTCCCAGCTGGACCAGTTTGGGGAAGTGTTACCTCATGAAAAGTCTGACCAAGTGTAAACGACTGAGAAATGGGTTTTGCCAGTGTGTGGTCCGGAGTTGGCTGTGTTAGCGCTCCAATCTCCAAAAGCACTTGCCAAGTAGCCATTCTCTTAACAACCATACTCTTCTCTGCCAGGCTTCCTTCCCACCCTGGGTCCGGCCTGGGTAAACATGTATGGCTCCACCCGTAGCTACACCATCATGGACGAGCACCAGGACCTGAACGAGGGTCTGGGGGAGGGGGTGTCCTTCAGGGCCCGTCTGCTGGTCAGCCTGTGTGTGGAGATCCTGGACACCTCCTCTCCAGAGGTTATGAGCTCCACAGAGGTCAAGGTGGAGGGGGTGCCCAAAATCTCAGAGGTGGGTCTCTCATACATACATACACACACACACACACACACACACACACACACACACACACACACACACACACACACACACACACACAGTCTCTATCTCTCATTGTCTCTTTCTCTGCCTCTTTCTCTCTCTCTCTGTCTCCTGTCTCTCTCGGTCACTCTGTGTCACTGTGTGTGAGTGTCTTCCCCTATCTATCTCTCTCTCTCTATCTCTCTCTCTCTCTCTCACATTCTCTTTCTCTCTTTCTGTCTTTCTTTCTTCCTTGGGTGAGTGCTCAAGCAGACAAACCCTCCTACGGTGACTCACACCTCACAACAACAGATCATCACTGTGCAACCTGACTAAATTATTCATCATCTTTATTTAGCTGATCTCTGACGCTACATTATTAAATGACTGTTTCCATTAATAGAGGTCTTTTATGTGTTCAGACAATGTAAGTCACAGAGCCGATCGAGTCAGGGACCATCTATGTAACCATTACAGGTCTTTTCCAGAGTCCTGGACCAGAACCCTGCATGCACCACATTTCCATACTCATTATGGAAATACTCACCATACTCTCATATATTTGCATACATCACTCAACCATATTGTACACATTACAGCATTCTCAAGCCATACACTATATATACAAAAGTATGTGGACTCCCCTTCAAATTAGAGGATTCGGTCATTTCATCCAGACCCGTTGCTGACACGTGTATAAAATCGAGCAGAAAGCCATGCAATCTCCATAGACAAAAAATAGTAGTAAATGGCCTTACTGAAGAGCTCAGTGACTTTCAACGTGGCACCGTCATAGGATGCAACTTTTCCAACAAGTGGTTGACCACACAAGCTCACAGAACGGGACCGCCAAGTGCTGAAGCGCAAAAATAATCTGTCCTCAGTTGCAACACTCACTACCAAGTTCCAAACTGCCTCTGGAAGCAACATCAGCACAAGAACTGTTAGTCTGAAGCTTCATGAAACAGGTTTCCATGTCCAAGCAGCCACGCTCAAGCCTAAGATCACCATGCACGATGCCAAGTGTCAGCTGGTGTGGTGTGAAGCTTGCCACCATTGGACCCTGGAGCAGTAGAAACACATAGTCTGGAGTGATTTTTTTTTAAAACCTTTATTTATCTAGGCAAGTCAGTTAAGAACAAATTCTTATTTACAATGACGGCCTAGGAACAGTGGGTTAACTGTCTGTTCAGGGACAGAACGACAGGTTTTTAGCTTGCCAGCTCAGGGATTCAATCTAGCAACCTTTCAGTTACTGGCCCCTTCACTCTAACCACTAGGCTACCTGTCACCCCGACTGAGGAATCTGGGTTTGGTGGGTGCCAAGAGAAAGCTACCAGCCACAATGCATAGTGTCAACTGTAAAGTTTGGAGGAGGAGGAATAATGCTTTTTGAATGAGATGTTCAACAAGCAGGTGTCCACATTCTTTTGTTCATATAATATACATCTAGTTATCACATATGACGGTTTCCATATTAATATTTGTGTCTCCATCCCTCCAGAATGCCACTGTGAAAGTGGGGGGGATTATTCCTGTTATAATGTATTTCCATGTTAATGTTTGTGTCTCTTTCCATCCAGAGCGCCACAGGGAAAGTGGAGGAGTTCTTCCTCTTCGGGGCGTTCCTGGAGGCCACCATGATTGACAGGAAGATCGGGGACAAACCAATCTGCTTCGAGGTTACGATAGGTTTGTAGCTTCAAT
Organism: Oncorhynchus clarkii lewisi; assembly: GCF_045791955.1. Taxonomy (NCBI): domain Eukaryota; kingdom Metazoa; phylum Chordata; class Actinopteri; order Salmoniformes; family Salmonidae; genus Oncorhynchus; species Oncorhynchus clarkii. Next base: position 35,849,687 of record NC_092171.1, on the reverse strand, counting down.
AGCTCAGCCAATGAGCCAACATGACATCATCCTTTATGAGGAAACAGCAAGCATTTTCTAAACGGTTGTTTGAGGTGGGGTTTTTGAAGTGTTGTAGGATGAGTCAACATTATTTAGGTATGAGTTTAACAGAATATAAACTTTAAAAAGTGAGATTTACGCTGGACAGTTACTGTAAAACTAGTCCTGGGTTGGTAATCTAATCTATAGCCTCAATCCGTACCTAAGAAACCATCCCTCAATGAAGATTCTCCATTGACAATTATTTTTAATTAAATGCTAGGCTTAATTTGGGTCCAGGTAACCAACCTTTGATTTACAATACCGTTCAAAAGTTTGGGGTCACTTAGAAATGTCCTTGTTTTTTAAAGAAAAGCTAATTTTTTGTCCATTAAAAGAACATCAAATTGATCAGAAATACAGTACAGACATTGTTAATGTTAAACTTAAACTCAAAAAAGTTCTGGGACACTGTAAAGTTCATGGAGAATAAGAACACCTCCTCCCAGCTGCGCACTGCACTGAGGATAGGAAACACTGTCACCACCGATAAATCCACTATAATTGAGAATTTCAATAAGCATTTTTCTACGGCTGGCCATGCTTTCCACCTGGCTACCCCTACCCCGGTCAACAGCACTGCACCCCCCACAGCAACTCGCCCAAGCCTTCCCCATTTCTCCTTCTCCCAAATCCAGTCAGCTGATGTTCTGAAAGAGCTGCAAAATCTGGACCCCTACAAATCAGCCAGACTAGACAATCTGGACCCTTTCTTTCTAAAAATGATCTGCGGAAATTGTTGCAACCCCTATTACTAGCCTGTTCAACCTCTCTTTCGTGTCGTCTGAGATTCCCAAAGATTGGAAAGCAGCTGCGGTCATCCCCCTCTTCAAAGGGGGGGACACTCTTTTATTTTTATTTTATTTTTAATTTGACCCCTTTTTCTCCCCAATTTCATAGTATCCAATTGTTGTAGTGGCTACTATCTTGTCTCATCACTGCAACTCCCGTACGGGCTCGAGAGAGATGAAGGTTGAAAGTCATGCGTCCTCCGATACACAACCCAACCAGCCGTACTGCTTCTTAACACAGCGCGCATCCAACCCGGAAGCCAGCCGCACCAATGTGTCGGAGGGTACATCGTGCACCTTGGCTAGCGCGCACTGCGCCCGGCCCGCCACAGGAGTCGCTGGTGTGCGATGAGACAAGGACATCCCCACCGGCCAAGACCTCCCTCCCAAGACTACGCTAGGCCAATTGTGCGTCGCCCCACGGACCTCCCGGTCGCGGCCGGTTACGACAGAGCCTGGGCGCGAACCCAGGGACTCTGATCGCACAGCTGGCGCTGCAGTACAGCGCCCTTAACCACTGCGCCACCCGGGAGGCCTGGGGGGGGACACTCTTGACCCAAAATGCTACACTGCACACTGCACACTGCCCTAACCCATCTGGACAAGAGGAATACCTATGTGAGAATGCTGTTCATCGACTACAGCTCGGCATTTAACGCCATAGTGCCCTCCAAGCTCGTCATCAAGCTCGAGACCATGGGTCTCGACCCCGCCCTGTGCAACTGGGTACTGGACTTCCTGACGGGCCGCCCCCAGGTGGTGAGGGTAGGCAACAACATCTCCACCCCGCTGATCCTCAACACTGGGGCCCCACAAGGGTGCGTTCTGAGCCCTCTCCTGTACTCCCTGTTCACCCACGACTGCGTGGCCACGCACGCCTCCAACTCAATCATCAAGTTTGCGGACGACACAACAGTGGTAGGCTTGATTACCAACAGCGACGGCCTACAGGGAGGAGGTGAGGGCCCTCGGAGTGTGGTGTCAGGAAAATAACCTCACAGTCAACAAAACTAAGGAGATGATTGTGGACTTCAGGAAACAGCAGAGGGAACACCCCCCTATCCACATCGATGGAACAGTAGTGGAGAGGGTAGTAAGTTTTAAGTTCCTCGGCGTACACATCACAGACAAACTGAATTGGTCCACCCACACAGACAGCATCGTGAAGAAGGCGCAGCAGCGCCTCTTCAACCTCAGGAGGCTGAAGAAATTTGGCTTGTCATCAAAAGCACTCACAAACTTCTACAGATGCACAATCGAGAGCATCCTGTCGGGCTGTATCACCGCCTGGTACGGCAACTGCTCCGCACACAACCGTAAGGCTCTCCAGAGGGTAGTGAGGTCTGCACAACGCATCACCGGGGGCAAACTACCTGCCCTCCAGGACACCTACACCACCCGATGTCACAGGAAGGCCATAAAGATCATCAAGGACAACAACCACCCGAGCCACTGCCTGTTCACCCCGCTATCATCCAGAAGGCAAGGTCAGTACAGGTGCATCAAAGCTGGGACCGAGAGACTGAAAAACAGCTTCTATCTCAAGGCCATCAGACTGTTAAACAGCCACCACTAACATTGAGTGGCTGCTGCCAACACACTGACTCAACTCCAGCCACTTTAATAATGGGAATTGATGGGAGATTATGTAAAATATATCACTAGCCACTTTAAACAATGCTACCTAATATAATGTTTACATACCCTACATTATTCATCTCATATGTATACATATATACTGTACTCTATATCATCTACTGCATCCTTATGTAATACATGTATCACTAGCCACTTTAACTATGCCACTTTGTTTACATACTCATCTCATATGTATATACTGCACTCAATACCATCTACTGTATCTTGCCTATGCCGCTCTGTACCATCACTCATTCATATATCTTTATGTACATATTCTTTATCCCCTTACACTTGTGTCTGTCTATAAGGTAGTAGTTTTGGAATTGTTAGCTAGATTACTTGTTGGTTATTACTGCATTGTCGGAACTAGAAGCACAAGCATTTCGCTACACTCGCATTAACATCTGCTAACCATGTGTATGTGACAAATAAAATTTGATTTGATTTGATTTACAGACTTATATCTATCCTACCCTGCCTTTCTAAGGTCTTCGATAGCCACGTCAACAATCAGATTACCGACCATTTCGAATCCCACCATACCTTCTCCGCAATGCAATCTGGTTTCAGAGATGGTCATGGGTGCACCTCAGCCACGCTCAAGGTCCTAAACGATATCTTAACCGCCATCGATAAGAAACAATACTGTGCAGCCATATTCATTGACCTTGCCAAGGCTTTCGACTCTGTCAATCACCACATCCTCATCGGCAGACTCGATAGCCTTGGTTTCTCAAATGAATGCCTCGCCTGGTTCACCAACTACTTCTCTGATAGAGTTCAGTGTGTCAAATCGGAGGGCCTGTTGTCCGGGCCACTGGCAGTCTCTATGGTGGTACCACAGGGTTAAATTCTTGGACCGACTCTCTTCTCTGTATACATCAATGATGTCGCTCTTGCTGCTAGTGAGTCTCTGATCCACCTCTACACAGACGACACCATTCTGTATACTTCTGGCCCTTCTTTGGACACTGTATTAACAACCCTCCAGACGAGCTTCAATGCCAGACAACTCTCCTTCCGTGGCCTCCAATTTCTCTTAAATACAAGTAAAACTAAATGCATGCTATTCAACCGATCGCTGCCCGCACCTGCCCGCCCGTCCAACATCACTACTCTGGACGGTTCTGACTTAGAGTATCTGGACAACTACAAATACCTAGGTGTCTGGTTAGACTGTAAACTCTCCTTCCAGACTCATATCAAACATCTCCAATCCAAAGTTAAATCAAGAATTGGCTTCCTATTTCGTAACAAAGCATCCTTCACTCATGCTGCCAAACATACCCTTGTAAAACTGACCATCCTATCGATCCTCAACTTCGGCGATGTAATTTACAAAATAGCCTCCAATACCCTACTCAATAAATTGGATGCAGTCTATCACAGTGCCATTCATTTTGTCACCAAAGACCCATATACTACCCACCACTGCGACCTGTACGCTCTCATTGGCTGGCCCTCGCTTCATACTCATCGCCAAACCCACAGGCTCCAGGTCATCTACAAGACCCGGCTAGGTAAAGGCCCACCTTATCTCAGCTCGCTGGTCACCATAGCAGCACCCACCTGTAGCACGCGCTCCAGCATGTATATCTCTTTGGTCACCCCCAAAACCAACCAACCTGTACATAGCCCATCTATAATTTAGCCCAAACAACTACCTCTCCCCCTACTGTATTTATTTATTTTGCTCCTTTGGACCCCATTATTTCTATCTCTACCTTGCACATTCTTCCACTGCAAATCTACCATTCCAGTGTTTTACTTGCTATATTGTATTTACTTTGCCACCATGGCCTTTTTTTTGCCATTACCTCCCTTATCTCACCGAAATTGCTCACATTGTATATAGATTTATTTTTCTACTGTATTATTGACTGTATGTTTGTTTTACTCCATGTGTAACTCTGTGTTGTTGTATGTGTCGAACTGCTTTGCTTTATCTTGGCCAGGTCGCAATTGTAAATGAGAACTTGTTCTCAACTTGCCTACCTGGTTAAATAAAGGTAAAATAAATAAATAAATAAAATAGAAAATTGTAAATTAGTATTGTAGATGGAAACGACAAATTTTTAATGGAATATCTACGTAGGCGTTCAGAGGCCCATTATCAGCAACCATCACTCCTTTGTTCCAATGGCATTTGTGTTAGCTAATCCAAGTTTATCATTTAAAAAGGCTAATTGATCATTAGAAAACCCTTTTGCAATTATGTTAGCACAGCTGAAAACTGTTGTTCTGAATAAAGAAGCAATAAAACTGGCCTTCTTTAGACTAGTTGAGTATCTGGAACATCTGCATTTGTGGGTTTGTGGGTTCGATGATATTCCATTAAAAATCAGCCATTTCCTGCTACAATAGTCATTTACAACATTAACAACGTCTAGACTGTATTTCCGATCAATTTGATGATATTTTAATGGACAAAAAAATTGTATTTCTTTCGAAAACAAGGACATTTCTAAGTGACCCCAAACTTTTGAACAGTGTATATCGCCATATTTTTAACTTTCATCTTTTAACTAGGTAACTATGGGAGTGAGATTGATGGTGTGACCAAAGTCAAGTCGAGTAGCGGGAAGAAGAGTGGGGGAGACGGAGATGAAGAGGAGACAGAGCTGATCCATGGATCTAGTGATGAAGAGGAGGGAGATGATGACAATGACCTGGTCTCAGTGTCCACCACCCCGCCGATGAAACCAGTCATCACCGACAGGTCAGATGCTAACAGACACATTAGATAATGACCTGGTCTCAGTGTCCACCATCCTGCCCATGAAACCAGTCATCATCGACAGGTCAGATGCTAACAGACACATTAGATAATGACCTGGTCTCAGTGTCCACCATCCCGCCCATGAAACCAGTCATCACCGACAGGTCAGATGCCAACAGACACATTAGACAATGACCTGGTCTCAGTGTCCACCATCCCGCCCATGAAACCAGTCATCACCGACAGGTCAGATGCCAACAGACACATTAGACAATGACCTGGTCTCAGTGTCCACCATCCTGCCCATGAAACCAGTCATCACCGACAGGTCAGATGCTAACAGACACATTAGACAATGACCTGGTCTCAGTGTCCACCATCCTGCCCATGAAACCAGTCATCACCGACAGGTCAGATGCTAACAGACACATTAGATAATGACGTGGTCTCAGTGTCCACCATCCTGCCCATGAAACCAGTCATCACCGACAGGTCAGATGCCAACAGACACATTAGACAATGACCTGGTCTCAGTGTCCACCATCCTGCCCATGAAACCAGTCATCACCGACAGGTCAGATGCTAACAGACACATTAGATAATGACCTGGTCTCAGTGTCCACCATCCTGCCCATGAAACCAGTCATCACCGACAGGTCAGATGCCAACAGACACATTAGACAATGACCTGGTCTCAGTGTCCACCACCCCGCCGATGAAACCAGTCATCACCGACAGGTCAGATGCTAACAGACACATTAGACAATGACCTGGTCTCAGTGTCCACCATCCTGCCCATGAAACCAGTCATCACCGACAGGTCAGATGCCAACAGACACATTAGACAATGACCTGGTCTCAGTGTCCACCATCCCGCCCATGAAACCAGTCATCACCGACAGATCAGATGCCAACAGACACATTAGACAATGACCTGGTCTCAGTGTCCACCATCCTGCCCATGAAACCAGTCATCACCGAGAGGTCAGATCTAGGGTTGCAAAATTCTGGGAACTTTCAATAACTTCCCTGGTTTTCCAGAAATCCTGGTTGGAGGATTCTGGGTTTCCTGCTTATTCCCTCCTGATTCAGGGGAATTCAACCGGGATTTTGGAAAAACTAGTGAATTTATTCAAGTTCCTAGAATTTTGCAACCCTAGTCAAATCCCAAAAGATTCATTAGCAGAGTACCCCAGCATGTCAAGCTGGTTGAAAGGAAGTTATTTCTGGTTGTGAACTAGATCTAATGACAATCGTTTCAGCTAGTTTTCCTGCCGGGATTGTTGTTTTAGATTCTCTGCAACTGAATCGTAAGTCTCAGTAGGTCAGGTTTCATTCATTCACACTTTTTGTGCATCTCAAACTTTCAGAAACTATTTCCACCTGCCTTACTTTGAGAGGAAGCCGTGTATTTATATCAAGAGCTGGTGGCAGGACCAGAGAAGAAGACTGTACAATGCCAACCTTATAGACAACATTGCCGATAAACTGGTGGGTCAATCAATCACTGTTATCCAATTGAAATGTGTAAGAATGACATTAGTAAAACGTAATAAATAGTTCCGTTACAAACATTCTTAAAACATCAGAGTAATGTTATATCATGTCTATAACACTGTGTCAACAGGAGGAGGGTCTGAACGATGTTCAGGAGGTCATTAAGACAGAGAAGGCATATCCTGAACGCAGACTGAGAGGGGTCTTGGAGGATCTCAGCAATGGATGCAGGTCTCTACTGACCCTTTAACCCTACTGAGGTCTACTGGCTCTATACTGATAACCCTACTGAGTCCTACTGGCTCTATACTGATAACCCTACTGAGTCCTACTGGCTCTATACTGATAACCCTACTGAGTCCTACTACTGGCTCTATAATGATAACCCTACTGAGTCCTACTGGCTCTATACTGATAACCCTACTGAGTCCTACTGGCTTTATACTGATAACCCTACTCAGTCCTACTGGCTCTGTACTGATAACCCAACTGAGTCCTACTGGCTCTATACTGATAACCCTACTGAGTCCTACTGGCTCTATACTGATAACCCTACTGAGTCCTACTGGCTCTATACTGATAACCCTACTGAGTCCTACTACTGGCTCTATAATGATAACCCTACTGAGTCCTACTACTAGCTCTATACTGATAACCCTACTGAGTCCTACTGGCTCTATACTGATAACCCTACTGAGTCCTACTGGCTCTATACTGATAACCCTACTGAGTCTTACTCGCTCTATACTGATAACTCTACTGAGTCCTACTGGCTCTATACTGATAACCCTACTGAGTCATACTACTGGCTCTATACTGATAACCCTACTGAGTCCTACTGGCTCTATACTGATAACCCTACTGAGTCCTACTGGCTCTATACTGATAACCCAACTGAATCCTACTACTTGCTCTATACTGATAACCCTACTGAGTCCTACTGGCTCTATACTGATAACACTACTGAGTCCTACTGGCTCTATAATGATAACACTACTGAGTCCTACTGGCTCTATACTGATAACCCTACTGAGTCCTAATGGCTCTATACTGATAACACTACTGAGTCCTACTGGCTCTATACTGATAACCCTACTGAGTCCTACTGGCTCTATACTGATAACCCTACTGAGTCCTACTGGCTCTATACTGACCCTTTATCACTACTGATTACTACTACTGGCTCGGTACTGTCTTACTCAATTCCTTGTTTTTAGGAGGACATTGTCTGTATCCCGTAATCCCTGGTCAAAAGTAGTGCACTATATAGGGTTTAGGGTGTCATTTCGGGTACCATTGACTGACATTTAATGATTTTTTTTCCCCCAGTCAATTTCTGACTCTGGCTAACAAGGACCAAAACCAGACTGGGAGGACCAAGCTGGACAAAGAGAGACTCAAGTCCTGCATGAGGGAACTGGTACGGCGCACATGATCCATGATTGTAATGTTTCTATATATAATTCTCTGTCACATATTACACCTAGTCCTGGACTAAAAAGCTATTTCTACTGAGCCTGCTTTTTAGTTCAAGACTGGGATTGATCTGTGTCCAGGAAACAGGCCATTCATGTGGTGTGTCAGTGGTAAAAAAAAGTGTACTTGTCTCATTGTGTTTGCTTTTAGGAGAACTTAGGTCAGCAGGCTAAGACCATCAGGACACAGGTGAAGAAGAACACAGTGAGGGATAAGATCAAGCTGGTGCAGAACTTTCTCCACAAGCTCAGGTTCCTAGCTGATGAGGTAAGTAAGGAAGGAGTGTATATACGATACGTATACAGTAGTTAATCAATCTAAACTATTGATTACATTCCAGAGGTCTTTGTTCATCTTTCTTTTCCTTTATATTGTGTATATTTGTTGAATGATTGTTTTTGGTTGTTTTTTCTTTACCCTGATTGCACTATAAATGTCCCTATTGGGACAGTAAATATATTACAGATTGATTGATTGGTTGACTGACTGACTGATGTGTAATTGCAGCCGCAGCACAGCATCCCTGACATCTACATCTGGATGATGAGTAATAACAAGCGAATCGCCTACGCCCGTGTCCCCTCCAAAGACATCCTGTACTCCGGGGTGGACGAGGAGACTGGGAAGGACTGTGGCAAAGTCAAAACCATCTTCCTTAAGGTCTTTGAATAGTTATTCTACATCCAAAACCAAAAGCCTATTTCCTCGTCCAGTGTGTGCTTATTGATTTAGTTTGAAATCCCCTAAAATTAATAATTACAGCCATTCCCATTTCAGTTTTCACTTGTTCTGAACCACTGGTGCTGTGTCCATCTGATTTCCATTCATGTGTTTGCCTCATCATGCCCAGCTGCCTGGTAAGAAGGGCTTTGGGGCAGCTGGCTGGACAGTGCAGGCTAAGACAGAGATCTACCTGTGGCTGGGTCTGAACCGTCAGAGGAAAGACTTCCTGTCTGGTCTGCCCAATGGCTTCGAGGAGAACAAGATGCTGAAAGGACCTGGCTCGCAGTCTGCTCCTCCCATCAGCCTCACATACATGAGTAAGAGGGACTGAGAGACAGATGGCGTCCGATTCACCACATATATCACTATGCATATGGAAAACTAGAGAATCCCATTGATTACATTAACAGCGGTCTAGACACATGAGTATGGGAGACGGTGATGTCCCATGCATGTGCCACACATATCCACATATAACATAGAAATAGAGTGATTAGAAAGGACAGATCCCTCAGACTTACCCTGGTGGTCTCTGATCGGTCTGTGCTTTATAGCAAACTCCCCTATGGTGGTTGTCATCCCTGATGTTCCTCAGGGAGCGTTGACTTGAATGGGAATGTCTTTTTTAGTAGTTCAAATTCTATTCACATATTGTATCACTACGAATAAGGGAAGCTAGAGAATCCCATTGATAAATGCCCCCCCCCCCTCTCTTCCACAGTGAAGCAGATCTTTCAGCTGAGGGTCCATATGTACCAGGCTCGCAGCCTGTTTGCGGCAGACAGCAGCGGCCTCTCTGACCCCTTCGCCAGGGTCTTCTTCTCCACACACAGCCAGGTCACAGAGGTAGGACAACTAGATTTGTTTGTTTTGTTTATTTGTTAAAAAATACAGTGATTCCACAAATATCACTTTCTATCATCTTTAAAGTAATTTAAGTATAAGAATAACAGAATGGTGAACGAGAGTAACAAGATGGGTTGTGAATGAATGAATAAATTAATGATTGTCACTATCCGCCCAGGTGTTGAATGAGACACTGTGTCCCACCTGGGACCAGCTGATGGTGTTTGACAACGTAGAACTGTTCGGAGAGGTTGGCGAACTCAGGGACGACCCTCCTATAATCGTCATAGAAATCTATGACCAGGACACGGTGGTAAGCACGATGCCTGGTCAGAATCCAGACCCCGTCTTTCCTTGCTGCTCCAGTCATCTAGTAACATAAATGACATGTCATTCAAAGGAGTCTCTGCATTTGAATGAGGTCCTGTAGATACAGTAGTAGGTGCTTTGTTAGCATCATTGTCAAGTAATGTTGCAACTTATATGTTTATCTGATTTTACAGAATTGATATGAATTATATTTGAAAGAATGTATATGTTTACTCAACTGATGATCTGATATCTATTCCTGAACATAAACACCATTGTTTTGGATGACCCTGGCTCGGGATAAGTAGAGTGTGAATTGAATTCTGATTGAAGTCTGGAAGTAGTGGAAGAGAGCATTATGCCCCGAGGCAGGGCTCTCCTAGCCTCGTACGAACCATGCTGATCTCGCGAGCTTACGAGATCTTACGAGATCTGATCAGGATAATTTGTACGAGGCTAGTGCTCTCCAACCCTGTTCCTGGAGAGCTACCCTCATGTAGGTCTTTGCTCCAGTTCTAACTAACCTGATATGGATTCAGCTTATCAACTAGATAATTATCAGGTGTGAATCAGGTGTAAATCAGGTGTGCTTGATTAGGGTTGGAGCGGAAACATACAGGACGGTAGCTCTCCAGGAACAGGTTTGTAAGAGCCTTGGACCAAGGCATGCAAGAGGTATAAGATCTAACTGGAAAGACCCATTCACTGGACATCAGCCTTACCCCTCTTGCATTCCTTCAATGGAAGATTTTTGCTTATGCGGTACAGTGGTTATGTTTGAGTGTCGTTTCCATAATTTTTTTTCAGCCTGGTCCCAGATCGTTTCTGAAGTGTGTGCGTATAGCTAACTCCTAAAGTCAAGTTGGCAAAACTGTACAAACAGATCTGGGACCAGGCTAGTTGATTTTCATTGTTCTGTTGTATCATCTTGAGCTTTGAAGCATGTGCATTGTCAAGCCATGCATCTTTGTTGGGTAAGCTAATACCATACTTAACCTATTGATGAAGGATGTGGCATGAACACCCTCTATTGTATTCACGCTACTGTTTTTTAAATATCAAATTGTTCTATTAAAACGCTTGTAATGTGAACACCGGCCAATTTCCTCAGATTGTAGATTGAAATACTGTACTAAGAGACCATTCTTTCAAATATTTAAACCTTAATTCATAATTGTGGACATGGTGTGGTCCTTGATTTATCAAAGCAGGTTCAGGATTATATTTTGATTGTCTTCCTGTTATGTTATGACGTGACTCCAGGGAAAAGCAGAGTTCATGGGCAGGACTTTTGCCAAGCCCATAACCAAGATGGCTGACGAACACTACGGACCTCCACGTTTCCCTCCCCAACTAGAGTACTACCAGATCTATAGGGGGAACTGCGCCGCTGGAGAAATGCTGGCGGCCTTCGAACTGCTGCAGGTGAGCTGGCAATAGATCAACCCCAACATTATTTGTCCCAAAGTGGAGGGAAATTGATTGTGGGACAAGTAAATGTAGAAGTTTTACTTTCAAAGTTTATGTATTCTGAGATTTCCTAGGTTAATAATAGTAAAACTAAATATTATTTCTGCCAGTCACGTGACAATAGATTATTTGATTAGACCCAAATGAATCAGTAATGTTGATGTCTGTAACGTCTGTTCATGATTCAGATTGGTCCGCATGGTAAAGCTGACCTGCCGCCCATCGACGGTCCCACAGACATGGACCGTGGTCCCATCCTACCTGTCCCTCTGGGCATCAGACCAGTCCTCAGCAAGTACAGGATCGAGGTGGGAGTTAACCTCCTCTTAGTGTACAGGAAGTGTGTCAATATTGCTGTAACATTTAGGAAATGCTTATGTACTGCTTATGAATGGGTGTTAGGAATGGGTTATGAATGCGTTATGAATATGTTATGCATGTGTCATAAATGTGTTATGAATGGGTATGAACAGGTTATGAATGGTTATGAATATGTTATGAATGAGTCATGAAAAGGTAATGAATGTGTCATTAATGGTTATGAAGGCCTGATGTAGGTACCCTTTAAATAAAGTGTTACTGAAATGTTCCCCTTTTCCAGGTGCTGTTCTGGGGGCTCAGGGACCTGAAGAGGGTCAACCTAGCTGCGGTGGACAGGCCTCGTGTGGACATAGAATGTGCCGGTAAAGGGGTCCAGTCTTCCCTGATCCAGAACTACAAGAAAAATCCTAACTTCGGCACCCTGGTTAAGATGTTTGAGGTGGTAAGTTCTCTTTAAAATCATTCCATCATTCAACTGGTTCTCGCCTAATAACAACCAAAATAGGACGACTTTCCCATGAAGTTGTGATATTGTCATGAAAACTAAATCTTTACCTTACTGTAACAGAGATCCGTTGGTTGTAATGTGGTTATATGAAGTTTTCTCAACCAGAAAACTGTTTTACAACAAGGAAATTACACAATTAAGATACCATGTGCCAAATGTGACCCATTAATTTCCTGTGAACTTACGTTCTCCAGGATCTGCCTGAGAATGAGCTGCTCCACCCTCCCCTGAACATCAGAGTGGTGGACTGCAGAGCGTTCGGTCGCTACACCTTAGTGGGGAACCATGCTGTCACCACACTACGCAAGTTCATCTACCGGGCAGCAGACAAGGAAGCCAACAACTGGAACACTCAAGGTACAAACACATGCAGACACACACACACACACACACACATGCATCCCTCATAGTGCCCTTATACTTTGCCCAGGTCGGGAAGATAAATTAGTTGTACAAATGTCACTCATGCGGTCTTTGTCCTCCACCAGAGGAGATCATTGTCAACTACGAGCCAGAACCCTCCATCAAGAAGATGGAGACCATGGTTAAGCTGGACTCTGTAAGATCTCATCACACCATTATGTTCATGTTCATTTGAATAATAAACTTGAATAAAAACCTCCTGAGTTGTAATATGGCCGATATGTTTTGTGGTCTTTTTCAGGGGTCTGATGCAGTGGTTAAAATTGAGGTAGGTGTTACGACGTCTCATTTGTAGGTGAATGTTTATTTGTTAAAGGTCGTACAGTAGTTTAAAATAGTAAAAGGGATATTGCAACCTATTAATCTAACCTGACATCGATGTTGTAGGAGGATGATAAGGGAGGGAAGAAGAAGAAGAGAAAGAAGGGAGGAGACGAGGTGGAGGAGGAAGAGTTTGATGAGAGCATGTTGGATTGGTGGTCAAAGTACTTCGCCTCGATCGAAACTCTGATGGAGGTGAGGCCATCCGTGAAAATGGCATTGTTATTTTTTATGTACAGACTGTAAACTTGTATACAATTAGACATCATTATCATCTTATGCGGCAGGGTAGCCTAGTGGTTAGAGCGTTGGACTAGTAACCGGAAGGTTGCAAGGTCAAACCCCCGAGCTGACAAGGTACAAATCTGTTGTTCTGCCCCTGAACAGGCAGTTAACCCACTGTTCCTAGGCTGTCATTGAAAATAAGAATTTGTTCTTAAATGACTTGCCTAGGTAAAATAAAATAAATTATGGCTACATTTGGATACTCGTGAATTCATTTTTAAAGGGATCCTTTCTGTGTATTTCATATTTCATTGGTTTGTGTGTGACTCGGTAGATTCTCAAGGCTCAGGAGGCAGCTATGGCAGATGCTGAGGAGAAAGAGGACCAAGATATTTCTGCTGAGGGTGGAGGTAACAAATGCAATCCTACACTGTGAAAAACACCAGAGCAGTAGATCTAGCACATCTCTGATTTATCTATACATGTTTTATAGAAATATACATATTTTTATGTATCTTCAATATGTTATCATGTTAAGGTTGCTGATGTTTATTCATTTGGTAGAGATTGAAAATGTAGATACCATAGATGCAGACAAACCTTAAAGTATTGTAGATAGTCCAGCATAATCATGAATCTTTGCATATTGATAATTGGACTTTAAAGTAGAAAGTAATTATTGCAGTCGAAGGGAATTATCAGCTTGTGTACTATGTTCACTACTATGTCACTACTATACAGTATGTGCTGTCCTCTTGGAATCAGGACAACCCATACCACTAATCCTTCCCAATATCCCTGACCTCTCTGTCATAGTTCATCTCTGCATTCATTTACACAGACACAAATCCATTATGCCGGTCATGAAAGTTGGCTATGAAAAATATGAACAATGTTACGAATAAAACACACATAAATAGTTAAGTATAGCTTTGAATTAACATGATACATAAAACAGTTTATATAAAACTAACTTAAACAAATATTTTTGGAATCCCAAATGCAGTATTTTGCAGAGATTGTGTACAAAGTTTTTGACCTATTGGCTAAATGTTGTATTAGTTATTCTGAAAGATCTGTTGCACTGGCATTCACAGTGGCGATTTCAACATGAACATATTGGTAGGGCAAACTTAATCAATAAAGCTCATGATATGCATCGAAACCAGTACACTACACCAGCTACACATTGAATGCACTAATAACCAATCCCAAAAATGTGTTTTGAGCCACACACAAACATTATAATGTTTGGGTTATGATCTGTTTTTGGCTACTTCCCATATCTTTAACTCTTATTGCATGGAAGACCATGACAGTCGCACACTTTTATTGTCAACTAGCTAGTAATCAGTCTGCAATATTGCAACACTGCATACGTCTGCTAGTTACAAAGGGGCCCGGTTAACAATATGTAACATTTATAACGCTATTCCCTCACTTCATCTATTGCACAGCTCCAGTTTCATGAAAGATACAGTGGCTTGCGAAAGTAATGCCCTTTGGCATTTTTCCTATCTCCCACATGCCTTTTGGCAAACACCAAACATGTTTGCTTTTTTTTCTTTAAGCAATGGCTTTTTTCTGGCCACTCTTCCGTAAAGCCCAACTCTGTGGAATGTACGGCTTAAAGTGGTCCTATGGATACTCCAATCTCTGCTGTGGAGCTTTGCAGCTTCTTCAGGGTTATCTTTGGTCACTTTGTTGCCTCTCTGATTAATGCCCGCCTTGCCTGGTCCGTGTGTTTTGGTGGGCGGCCCTCTCTTGGCAGGTTTGTTGTGGTGCCCTATTCTTTCATTTTTTAATAATGGATTTAATGGTGCTCCATAGGATGTTAAAAGTTTCAGATATTTTTTTATAACCCAACCCTGATCTGTACTTCTCCCCAACTTCATCCCTGACCTGTTTGGAGAGCTCATTGGTCTTCATGGTGCCGCTTGCTTGGTGTTGCCACTTGCTTAGTGGTGTTGCAGACTCTGGGGTATCTCAGAACTGGTGTATATTTATTGAGATCATGTGACAGATCATGTGACACTTAGATTGCACACAGGTGGACTTTATTTAACTAATTATGTGACTTCTGAAGATAACTGGCTGCACCAGGTCTTATTTAGGGGCTTCATAGCAAAGGGGGTGAATACATATGGACACACCACTTTTCATTTTTCCTTTTTATTTTATTTTCTGAAACAAGTTATATTCTTAATTTCACTTCACCAATTTGGACTATTTTGTGTATGTCCATTACATGAAAATCCAATAAAAATCTATTTAAATTAAATGTTGTAATGCAACAAAATAGGAAAAACGCCAAGGGGGATGAATACTTTTGCAAGGCACTGTATTTATAACTAACCCTTCTTCTACATGTAGTTCTATTGGTATTACAGTCTGCCATCAAACATCAACACTGTAGCCTATAGGCTATTATAGCCAGCCTACCTCAGATGCTAGCCACTGCTCCATGATCCACCACCAACCACTCCACTTGAATCTTCTATAACAGCTTGCTTTATTTTAATGGATGACCATATTTTCAAGTTTAGGTGGCTAACGAGCACCAATACGTTTTATCTCTACATTTCCTTCATAACGCTAAAGTTTGAAAGTGATTTGCTTGGACATAGTTAAGCTTGTCGACATGTTTCAGCTAGCTAAGTTACCTAGGTTGAAGACTAATTTCTCTGTCTCCACTCCACCACGAGCGAGGCTAAAACAGCTGCATTTAGGAGCTGCCTTAAAACCTCTTAAATGTAATGGCAAAATGTTGATTTCTGCCTAAATAAACATACCCAAAACGAACTACTATTCATGTGTAATTACAAAGTGACACATGTCTGTAAATTAGATAATTCCAGTGCTATTGCAATCCCTAAATGCTAGTTGTTCAGTATAAAAACACAATTTCTACCATATCAACCTCACCATTGTGGTGGTGTTATGGGGTATCCAGGGTACATTCAAGTGTCCTTTCAACCTCTCCAAAGTGTCAGAATGTGGTAATTGCACTGTTGTTGCACACTGGATGTGCCTAAAAGTTATTGTTCACTATAATAACTAAATCTCTACAACACCAACCTCTCTCAAACATTGTGGTGGTGTCGGGGGACATACCGGGGATATCCAAGTGTTTTTTCAACCTCTCCAAAGTGCCTGAATGTTTAGCCTGGGCATGTCCAATGTATTGGTCCCACATACAAATAAATTGTTTACAAAAACAATATAAAAGCAACAGAGTTACATAAAAAATATGTATAAACATTTCTTATCAAACACAAACCTTCACTAAAAAAGGTGCAAAAATATAAATAAGCTGAACTATTTCCAAATGGCATTCATGTTGTTTTTACATCCCAGGTGTAGATGATTAGATTTCACTTTCACCATAGCTTGTGCATGTCGTGATAGTCTTTGAAGCAGTCCCTCTCTGCCTGGAAACAAAAAGCGGACTGGTATTTCAGACAGAAGATGTGGCTTTTCACCCTTTTTTCCCCCCGGTGTTTTGTGCAATGTATGCTGTTCTTTCTTTTGTATTTGGCATGTATGTTGGATAGTGGCGCTCACCTTGAATGGGGTGTCTTGAGAGGGTCGTGAGGTTGCTTTGGGCCCCCAATTCAGCCATTTCCAACACCAGTTGCTCTCGGGAGGCCAACCGGGAGAGAGGGGTTTGACCTTTTGCTTTGGCCATCTGCTTGTGGAGAATGAAAGCGTTTACTGTAGCAATGTCCACAAAGTGGTCAACAAAAGTCTTATACCACTTCCTGGTCTGGTGGAGGACCTGGTAGTAGCCTATCAGAGCATCAGCTAGGTCGACATCCCCCATGCTGGCATTGTAGTCCTTCACAGAAACAGGAATGGGGACACTCTTCCTCACTCATGCTCCAATGGCATTTTTCATCCTTCTTGAGACATGGTCGTTATTGAATGCCTTATGCTGTGTGGTGAGCATGGTTACTTCCCTAGTGTCCTTCCCTTTCAAAAAAAGCAGCTTGTTAGTCCTGATCCAACGTATGGTCCCCCTCTCCACTGTCTTTGTCATGCTGTTTACCTTGGTCTCGGGGAAACCGATTCTGTTAGGACTAATGGTGCCATAAGCTCCTATTTTCTTTTTCAAGGGGTCTATGAAAAGTGGATGTAGAACCGTCAGATGGGGGGATTGACATAGCAGTGGGAGGTGAAGACCTTGGCCGTTCGGGGGCGCTTGCTGGGGAGGGGTGGCTCCCAAACGTCATCATTAAAATCCTCTGTATCCTCCACTCTGTGGTGAATAAAATAAAGGAGTATATTGTTGTTAAACACACACAATTACAGTTGACTAAATTTACAAAACAACAAGCCTAAACTATCTGTAAACTTTATTTAACTAGGCAAGTCAGGCAACACCGGCCAAACCCGGACGACTCTGGGCCAATTGTGCGCCGCCCTATGGGACTCACAATCACCACATAGAAGGTGTGAAGCGCAAACATACACACTATGCGAACAGTAACAGAGGCAGATGTGAGAACCACAAATAAACAATGACCATGAGAGTTTAGTGGCCTCTCCAATGACCATGAGAGTTTAGTGGCCTCTCCAATGACCATGAGAGTTTAGTGGCCTCTCCAATGACCATGAGAGTTTAGTGGCCTCTCCAAAGTTACAAGGATGAAACTTAGAACTAATATGAAACAAACAATAACTGCTTTGGAATTATATGACATTGAAATGACTTGTTACATAGGCCAATGTAAACTAAATCCAAAGCACGAAAAGTAGACAACTTATAAAAAACTAAATACATATAGTAAATGAGCTATATAAAGCCATGAAAATAATTTACTTACAGATCTAAAAGTGGATCCAATCCTCCTAGAAAGCAATCTTTGTTGGACGAGTCGAAAATCCTCTTTTTAGGTTCCTGTTCGATATTCTTCGTTTTTACCTCCCCCCCTTGAGAAGCCGTCTTTTATGCTAAAGCGATGAAATTAAAGCGATGAAATGTGTTTACAATGTAATGTAGCGTGCTCTGTGCGTTCCGTCTCTGAGCCAGGTAGTAGTAGTTCACATTACACATAAAAGGTTCTAGACCTTGCTTTGTCCCACCCAGGTCAAGTGCATATCCCTGGAAAGCTTATCTCATTGGCTACAGTACTGTCAAGGTGCCATAGTAGCCAATCCCCTGTGTAATGATTGCAGGCAACGTCATATTTGTGAGGCGCAAAGATATAGTCACTCCGTGGACATTCGATGTTGCCATTAAGTCATACATCATCAGGTAACATGGCAATAGGCTAGATTTGTTCCTACCAACCTAACGATTCATTTGATACCCCCCCATGTAGTTATAACTCAAACAAAGACCAAATCGAAGCTTACCTTGTAAGATGTTTGCTGTTTGGTGAAAACGTTGTTTATCAATAACGGTAGGTCACAGGAAGACAAATAATACTATGGGGACTTGACATTCATAAAACAAGAATACAATGGGAAAGCGACCACGTATACTTTATTAGATCAAGCAATTATTTAAATAAAATAACATTGGGTGTTAACTGTTGTATTGTTGTGACATGAAATAACAGAATTGCAAATCTCCTGGATATTGGTGGGGCTGTTCACTGACTCCTCCCTCACCCCTCACCCCTTGTTCCCTGACCTATACTCAGAGATCAAACCTGATGACTCTCCTGTCAAAGGAAAGAAAGGAAAAGGAAAGGACAAGAGGAGGCCTGGAGACATGCCAGAGAAGAAGAAGCACAAACTCAATGAGCTGCAGGTATGTGGCTACTCAATACCACCCAGCGAGCAAAACTGATTACATTGCCTTCAGAAACTATTCCTACCCCTTGACTTACTCCACATTTTGTTTTGTAATAGCCTGAATTCAAAATGGATTAAAAATATATATAATCTCACCCATCTACACACAATACCCCATAATGACAGTTAAAAATGAACAAATTTATAGAAAATGAAATACAGAAATATCTCATTTACATGAGTATTCACACCCTTGGGCCAATACTTTATAGAAACACCTTTGGCAGTGATTACTGCTGTGAGTCTTTTGGGGAGTAAGTCTAAGAGCTTCGCACACCTGAATTACAATATTTGCCCATTATTCTTTTTCAAATTCTTCAAGCTCTGTCAAGTTGATTATATGAATATATATATATAATAATATGTATCATTTTTTAACTAACCCCCCCCCTCCCTCTTCAGTTTTTTTTAAATACATTTTACATACATGGTACTTGTATATACAGCATTCACATAACAAAGATATTATATATACATACAGTACAGTGCATTCAGAAAGTATTCAGACCGCTTCATTTTCCCCACATTTTGTTATGTTACAGCCTTATTTTAAAATTGATTAAATTGTTTTTTCCCCCTCATCAATCTACACACAATACCCCATTATGACTAGGCAAAAACAGATTTTTAGAAATGTTTGCAAATTTATTAAAAATACAAAAATGAAATATTACATTTACATAAGTATTCAGACCCTTTACTCAGTACTTTGTTGAAGCACTTTTGGCAGCGATTACAGCATCAAGTCTTCTTGGTTATGACACTACAAGCTTTGCACACCTGTATTTGGGGAGTTTCTCCTATTCTTCTCTGCAGATCCTCTCAAGCTCTGTCAGGTTGGATGGGGAGCGTTGCTGCACAGCTATTTTCAGGTCTCTCCAGAGATGTTTGATTGGGTTCAAGTCCGGGGTCTAGCTGGGCCACTCAATGACATTCAGAGACTTCTCCTGCGTTGTCGTGGCTGTGTGCTTAGTGCTTAGGGTCGTTGTCCTGTTGGAAGGTGAACCTTCGCCCCAGTCTGAGGTCCTGAGTGCTCTGGAGCAGGTTTTCATCAAGGATCTCTCTGTACTTTGCTCCGTTCATCTTTCCCTTGATCCTGCCTAGTCTCCCAGTCCCTGCCACTGAAAAACATCACCACAGCATGATGCTGACACCACCATGGTGCCCGGTTTCCTCCAGACGTGACGCTTGGCATTCAGGGCAAAGAGTTCAAACTTGGGTTCATCAGACCAGAGAATCTTGTTACTCATGGCCTGAGAGTAATTTAGGTGCCTTGTGGCAAACTCCAAGCAGGCTGTCATGCGTCTTTTACTGAGGAGTAGCTTCCATCTGGTCACTCTACCACACAGGCCTGATTGGTGGAGTGCCGCAGAGATGGTTGTCCTTCTGGAAGGTTCTCCCATTTCCACAGAGGAACTCTGGATGCTCTGTCAGAGTGACCATCGAGTTCTTGGTCACCTCCCTGACCAAGGCCCTTCTCCCCCGATTGCTCAGTTTGGCCGGACGGCCAGCTCTAGTGTGTGTGTGTGTGTATGTGTGTATGTATGTATGTATGTATGCTTGCATTCAGAAAGTATTCTTACCCCTTCACTTTTTCCACGTTACAGCCTTGTTCTAAAATGGATAAAAAATCTATCAATCTACACACAATACCCCATAATGACAAAGCTAAAACAGGTTTTTAGAAATCTCTGCAAATGTATTAAAAATAAAAAATAGAAATACCTTATTGACCGAGGTATTCAGACCCTTTGCTATGGGACTCGACATTGAGCTCAGGTGTATCCTGCTTCCGTTGATCATCCCTGAGATGTTCCTACAACTTGATTGGAGTCCACCTGTGGTAAATTCAATTGATTGGACATGATTTGGAAAGTGAAGGGGTCTGAATACTTTCTGAATGTACTGTACACACACTGAGTATATAAAACATTAAGAACACCTGCTCTTTCCATGACATAGACTGACCACGTAAATCAAGGTGAATCCAGGTGAAAGCTATGATCCCTTATTGATGTCACTTCAGTCAGTGTAGATGAAGGGGTGGAGACAGGTGAAAGAAGGATTTTTAAGCCTTGAGACAAATGAGACATCAAATCAAATCAAATTTATTTATATAACCCTTCGTACATCAGCTGATATCTCATAGTGCTGTGCAGAAACCCAGCCTAAAACCCCAAACAGCAAGCAATGCAGGTGTAGAAGCACGGTGGCTAGGAAAAACTCCCTAGAAAGGCCAAAACCTAGGAAAAAACCTAGAGAGGAACCAGGCTATGTAGGGTGGCCAGTCCTCTTCTGGCTGTGCCGGGTGGAGATTATAACAGAACATGGCCAAGATGTTCAAATGTTCATAAATGACCAGCATGGTCAAATAATAATAATCACAGGCAGAACAGTTGAAACAGGAGTAGCAGCACGGCCAGGTAGACTGGGGACAGCAAGGAGTCATCATGTCAGGTAGTCCTGAGGCATGGTCCTAGGGCTCAGGTCCTCCAAGAGAGAAAAAGAGAATTAGAGAGAGCATACTTAAATTCACACAGGACACTGGATAGGACAGGAGAAGTACTCCAGATATAACAAACTGACCCTAGCCCCCCAAAACATAAACTACTGCAGCATAAATACTGGAGCCTGAGACAGGAGGGGTCAGGGGACACTGTGGCCCCATCCGATGACACCCCCAGACAGGGCCAAACAGGAAGGATATAACCCCACCCACTTTGCCAAAGCACAGCCCCCACACCATAGAGGGATATCTTCAACCACCAACCTACCATCCTGAGACAAGGCCGAGTATAGTCCACAAAGATCTCGAGCACGGCACAACCCAAGGGGGGGTGTCAACCCAGACATGGATTGTGCATGTGTGGCATTCGGAGGGTGAATGGGCAAGACACAAAATGTAAGTGCCTTTGAACAGGGTATGGTAGTAGGTGCCAGGCGTACCGGTTTGTGTCAAGAACTGCAACACTGCTGAGTTTTTCACACTCAACATGGGCCAGCATTCCTGTTTAACGCTTTTGACACCTTGTAGATTCCATGCCCTGATGAATGAAGGCTGTTCTGAGGGTATAAGGGTGAAACTCAATATTAGGAAGGTGTTCCTAATGGTTGGCATACTCAGTGTATATACATACATACACACATGCATACACACTGTATATACACGTTGCTAGACAGCCTATTTAAGTCTTGCCATAGATTTACAAGACGATTTAAGTCAAAACTGTAACTAGGCCACTCAGGAAGATTCAATGTTGTCTTCGTAAGCAACTCCAGTGTAGATTTGGCCTTGTGTTTTAGGTTATTGTTCTGCTGAAAGGTGAATTTGTCTCCCAGTGTCTGTTGGAAAGCAGACTGAACCAGGTTTTCTTCTAGGATTTTGCCTGTGCTTGTAGCTAGCTATATTCTGTATCTTTTTATCATCAAAAAAACCTTCATAGTCCTTACCGATGACAAGCATACCCCTAACTTAATGCACCCACCACCATGCTTGAAAATATGAAGAGTTGTTTTGTTGTGTTGGATTTGCCCCAAACATACTGTATAACGCATTGTATTTAGGACAAAACGTTAATTTCTTTGCCACATTTTTGCAGTAGTACTTAAGTGCCTTGTTGCAAACAGGATTCATGTTTTGGAATATTTTTATTCTGTACAAGCTTCCTTCTTTTACTCTGTAATGTAGGTTAGTATTGTGGAGTGACTACAGTATTGTTGATACAGCCTCAGTTTTCTCATATCACAACCATTGAACTGTAACTGTTTTGGCCTCATGGTGAAATCCCTGAGCGGTTTCCTTCCTCTATGGCAACTGAGTTAGGAAGGACACCTGTATCTTTGTAGAGTGTTTTGGTACACCATCCAAAGTGTAATTAATAACTTCACCATGCTCAAAGGGATATTCAGCGTCTGATTGTTTTATTCTTACACATCTGCCAATTGGTTCCCTTTTTTGCGAGGCATTGAAAATCATTCCTGGTCTTGAGGTTTAATCTGTGTCTGAAATACACTGCTCGATTGAGGGACCCTACAGATAATGTGTGGGATACAACAATGGAGTAGTCATTTAAAAGGATTGAACACTGAATGACTCCATGCAACTTATTATGTGACTTGTTAAGCACATTTTTACTCCTGAACTTATTTTGGCTTGCCAAAACAAAAGGGTTTGAATACATTTCAGCTTTAAATGTTTTATTAATTTCAAAAATGTTCTACAAACAAAATTCCACTGTGACATTATGGGGTATTGTGTGTAGATCAGTGACACAGAATCTCAATTTAACCCATTTTAAATTCAGGCTGGTCAAAACAGAAGTTTGGGCAAATACTGTATAATCTGTTTTTGTATTTCCTCATTAGGTGTACCCCAAGGAGTTGGAGAAGGAGTTTGATAACTTTGAAGACTGGCTTCACACCTTCAACCTGTTCAGAGGGAAGGCCGGAGACGACGACGACCAGAACATGGCGGATGAGGACAGGATTATTGGCAAATTCAAAGTAAAACCCCTTTTACACAGAGGGCCTTGCCTTCTTCTTACCTTCTTCTTTGTCGGCGACGGAAGAGAGAAGGAAGTAGACTGGTCTCAGGTCTTCTTGTGCTGTACATTAGATTCTGCCATAGTTGTTCAATGACTATAGGAGTTGTCTATTGGAGTTGTCTATAAGAGTTTTCTATAGGAGTTGTCTATTGGAGTTGTCTATAGGAGTTGTCTATAGGAGTTGTCTATAGGAGTTGTCTATAGGAGTTGTCTATAGGAGTTGTCTATACAGCATACAAATATCTGGAACCAGGTTAGGAAGAAAATGTACTGAGCATACGGAGTCCATTATTTTGTTGAATACCACACCCCACCCAATCCTAATATAGTGATGTGATATGAAATAACAGAGTTGCATGCAAAGGGTAAGACTACACGAAACACAGCCCTTATTTTAAGTGTTTATAAAATCCCCTATGGGAAAAATGAATGGTGGGAAAACGATTGGAAACATTTCCCTGTTTGACCGCTAGGTTTTATGGGTATTATGACACCTCCACTGTGACTCTCTATTTCAGTTGAATGTATCCCCCCCTTTCCAGAATCTAACACAATTGTGCATGTATGTTTGTGTTTCAGGGCTGTCTGTGCATGTACAAAGTGTTGGATTAGATGTGATTGTATTAACTCTGTGTGTATCTGTTTGTGTTTCAGGGTTCTCTGTGCATGTACAAGGTGTTGGACTAGATGTGATTGTATTTACTCTGTGTGTATCTGTTTGTGTTTCAGGGTTCTCTGTGCATGTACAAGGTGTTGGACTAGATGTGATTGTATTTACTCTGTGTGTATCTGTTTGTGTTTCAGGGTTCTCTGTGCATGTACAAGGTGTTGGACTAGATGTGATTGTATTAACTCTGTGTGTATCTGTGTGTTTCAGGGTTCTCTGTGCATGTACAAGGTGTTGGACTAGATGTGATTGTATTAACTCTGTGTGTATCTGTTTGTGTTTCAGGGTTCTCTGTGCATGTACAAGGTGTTGGACTAGATGTGATTGTATTAACTCTGTGTGTATCTGTTTGTGTTTCAGGGTTCTCTGTGCATGTACAAAGTGCCAGTGTCAGATGAGATGCAGAGGGAGATGGGCTTCGACTCCAACATGGGCATGTTCCAGAACATTCCAACCAACGACCCAATCAACGTTGTAGTCCGGGTCTATATCATCAGAGTATGTACACAACACAACAACACAAAACTACACTACACTGCACAACACTACACTACACTTCACTGTCTACACTTCACTACACTACACTGTACTAAGTACTACTTCCAATCCTACATTTCCGAATGAATCTGGGAAGCTACAGACAATGGACTATCCTGTGATTATTAACATGTAATGTCTTGATTGTCAAATAAAACCAAATAAACCGTTTTCTAAAGGCAACGGATCTGCATCCAGCGGATATCAATGGAAAAGCTGATCCGTACATCGCTATCAAACTAGGAAAGTCAGACATCAAAGACAAAGAGAACTACCTCTCCAAGCAACTCAACCCCATCTTTGGCAAGTAAGTGGAGAAACTCTTAATGCAACATTTCGTCCATTTCCACTAACATTCATGATGAATGAATGAAGTCTTAATTAATAGCAAACGAGCTAGCCAAGTAATTTACTCTGAAGACTGGCGCTGCTTGTATAGTTATAGCTTGCACATTTAAAGTGTAAACATTTTGAAAATAATAACCATAAGTTATGTCCAAAGACTTAAAAAATGTCATTTATTTTGAACCCATCAGATCTTTTGACATCGAAGCCACATTTCCCATGGACTCTACACTAACAGTATCCGTCTATGACTGGGACTTAGTGGGCACTGACGACCTGATTGGGGAGACTAAACTGGATCTGGAGAACCGTTACTACAGCAAGCACAGAGCCATATGTGGCCTCCCATCCAAATATGCCGTGTAAGTACTATTACAGTAGCCTGACGACTCACTAAATTCTTCCGCTGCTCTGTCGTTCGCTACATACTTTAGTCTGACACTGACATCATTGAAGTCATTTGTGGTGACGAGGGGCACGAGGGGCGTTTTACAAAACAAAGTCATCAGTGATTGGATCGTCTCTAACCAATCAGAGTATCAAAGCCAATGATGAATTCTCAAACCGCCACTTCACACACGTGTGTTCTGGCCCTGGAACAATCAGACAGCCCCAAATGTGTTTGCATCGGTGAAGGGTCGGTGAGGTATTCAGATCCAGACTCATTGCAGGGAAGAAATTAATGAGGTCATGGCATAGCGTTTGGCCAGAGTAAGGAGTCTGGGTAGCCAGACAACTATTACAGCAAGCACAGAGAAAAATCTGGCATCGCATCCATTTAGGTGAACCCTCTCTTTTGCCTAAAAATATACGTACAACACAGGATCCTGTACATGATCCAATTCAGGACTGACCTAGGTAAATAAACCATACATAAACCATACATGAATAAATACCCAATGTCTTAGAACTGCATACAATTTCTTTGTCTCCATCTTTATTGTTTTGGTCCCTGTAGCCATGGCTACAATGTGTGGCGGGACCCCCTGAAGCCAACCCAGATCCTGGCCAAGCTGTGTAAAGAGGGCAAGCTGGACGGGCCCCACTATGGCCCTGGAGGACGGGTCAAGGTGGCCAACAGGATCTTCATGGGCCCAACCGAGATCGAAGATGAAAATGGTACTGTATGGAGGACAACACAACAACATTAACTGAAATGCTTTTCTACTCTCACCTGTTGGTTACTGTACCCCCAATCATATTTTTCTCCGCCTGGCTGAAGTACCCCGTCATGTACAACTGGTCATATAGGTGTATATTCTTATGAGCTTTCCCTGTGGGTAGGCTAGGTAGTACTCGACTTGTCTAGTACCCCAGGTTGACAACTACTGCTGTACTGCCTGTCTGGGTTGGTCTGTTCCTTAGGTCTGAAGAAGCAGACAGATGAGCACCTGGCCCTGACGGCGCTGAAGCACTGGGAGGATATCCCTCGGGTGGGCTGTAAACTCATCCCAGAACATGTGGAGACCAGGCCACTCCTCAACCCTGATAAGCCTGGCATCGAACAGGTACTGTAGGACAAGGTTGCCTTTAAGCCTGTGCTTGTTAAATGCTCAAGTGCCTGCTTCAGTGTTTCAAATGATCCACCTGGCAAAGGTAGTAAAGCCAATATAAAGTACAGTAAAGTAAAGATGACACATTTTCCATGTGAATGTAGGCCTGATTGATTAGGTTTGATTGCTGTGTAGTTGAATTGTATCTCACCCCGTGTTTATCTGTGTGTTTCTCTTTGTGTAGGGGAGGATTGAGATGTGGGTGGACATGTTCCCCAAGGATATGCCTGCACCTGGACCGGCCATTGATATCGCACCCAGAAAACCAAAGAAGTATGTTCTAGTACAAAGTAATGTGCTTTAAAAAAAATGTGCATTGTCGGCAGGGTTAGATATCAGTAATACACTGTATATTAGTGGGGCGAGGGTCAGCTGTTTGTTCACCCGCACCCACCCGGAATTGCTAATAACCCATCCGCAACGCCCAACTATATGTGATAAAGTGAAAATCTGAGGCCCTCATCCGACCCCAACACTCTAACATAGAAATGCGCTGTGGGCTTTTTTTGACAGGGGACACTGTTTTTTCTGCCTGATTTTTATACATGTTTCTGCTTATAATTTCCAACATTTTGGTCGTCACCTTGTCTATAACTAGATACATGCAGCTTCTCTCCTGTCATTATATGGGGCGACAGGTAGCCTAGTGGTTACGGCGTTGGGCCAGTAACCGAAAAGTTGCTAGATCAAATCCCTGAGCTGACAAGATAAAAATCTGTTTTCTGCCCCTGAACAAGGCTGTTCACTGTTCACTGTTCCTAGGCCGTCATTGTAAATAAGTTGTTTTTAACTGGCTTGACTAGTTAAATAAAATAAATGCGTTTCCCTGGAAGACTAAATAAACCCTTGCTCACCACAATGTCATAAATCTCTAAAATTAACGTTTCAATATAGTTGACGTCTGTAAAGTTTTCTGTTTCTTTCGTGGATCCAAAACGTCTAGGGATAGGGGAGAAGAAAAAAAACCCAGGGAAAGATTTTCACTTTGACTGGTTGTAAGGAAAGTTGTGAACATGGCCCAAAATGTTTCTGATAAGATATCATTTCAGCTAGAATGCATATTTTATGTGGTTGAAATACTATCAGCTTTTATGATGATGATAAAGATAGCGCCTCATACAGATTTTGTAGGGCGTCTTTCAATCATCACAGATAACATAGACCGCACTGCTACCATCCTCTTTTACCACTTCACCAAATCATTACTGTTCTGACCTTCCCTTTTTCTTATTTTCAACTCTCCATTTCGCAGCTTTTCTCTTATCCAATTAAACTCCGACATTGTCCTTTTTGCCTCCATGGATCGACGTTAACTTTCTCTGCCTGTTCCCAAAAGCATTTGGCGATTAGTGTGTAGGCTATTTGGTGCGCATACAGATAGACCCTAAAGTTTAGGCTTACACACTAGATACCCTAAAATAATTAAAGAAAAACCTCAATGTAGCCTATAGATATATATAAATTGCTCAAGAATTCTACATTAATTGGGTTTTAATGTATTGTTTTCTCTTTATTCAACCTGCCACCCACCCGCCCTTCATCCACACAATATTTCATGACCCTAAACCCGCCGCCCCGCGGACATAACCACGGGGACTATGGATTATGAGTCAACCCACACGTCACTACCATGGCCGGCCCGCTCATTAGGCAGGATTAGATTGAGGAGGGCGGCCTTTTCTGAGCTAAACTGACCAAGATGCACCTCCGACAACAACACATGAAACCTTACAGAATTTTGCCCCAAAACAATGACCATTTCTCTAAACCAGTGTCATATGGGCTTTTTAGGTGAGCGCCAATGGCACCTTTTGATAAGCAGTGCCTACTTTGTCAAAGGCAGGGGCGCAAAATATCAATCTTGTCCATTCCCAGCGTGCCTCTCCGGGGTTCTGTTGGAGAGGTGCATCTCTGCAGCGCTCCACCAACGTTCTGTCAAAAAAATGGTCTAACATAAATCATATAGGTATAGGATATGGTAGAAAGAGTATGTGGCCTTTTCTGTAGCCGACAGGCTGGAGATATAATGTAATGACAATGTAATGAGACAGACACTTTTTACATCATGCAGGTTTCTCCGATCAAATAGCCTAACCTACATGGTGCCCAATCAAATAAAAAAAATCTACTTTTTTGGTTACTACCTGATTCCATGTGTTATTTCATAGTTTTGATGTCTTCACTATTATTCTACAATGTAGAAAATAGTCAGAATAAGGAAAAACCCTTGAATGAGTAGGTGTGTCCATACTTTTGACTGATACTGTATATATATCAGTAAATTCACAATTTTATATGATAAGATATATCACATAACAGAGATTTTAAAAACACAAAAAATGCAACAAAAATGTTACAGTGCCTCACTGAGCTGTTTGGTCGTCGGCAGGTTTGAACTGAGGGTGATCATCTGGAACACAGACGAGGTCATTCTAGAGGATGATGACATCTTCACTGGAGAGAAGTCCAGTGATATCTTCGTGCGGGGGTAAATAATGTTTTCTTTGAAAGTATGTATGTTTTTTCTAACTTCTGGAGGTGTACTAAATATTAAAACCATGTCTTCTTCTTCTTCATTCCATTCAACAGCTGGCTGAAAGGTCAGCAGGAGGACAAGCAGGACACAGACGTCCACTACCACTCCCTGACAGGGGAGGGTCTCTTCAACTGGCGCTTCATCTACCCCTTTGACTACTTACAGGCCGAGGAGAAGATCGTCATCTCTAAGAAGGAGTCCATGTTCGCCTGGGACGAGACTGAGTATAAGATCCCTGCTCGTCTCAACCTACAAGTCTGGGATGCTGATCACTTCTCTGCAGATGACTTCTTAGGTGGAGTGATTTCATTTCCTTCTACTAAACATTCACCATAATGATTTTCTGAGCTGTAAATGTTGGTCTTTCTGTGAATTTAACATTTCAGACTAGGGCTACTTTTTTATATTGAATTTGTATTCTGGGACATGGAAAGTACTGTTGTGGCAGTCATAACAACAACATCAACATAACAACAACAACAACAACAGCTGAGAGACCTTTATGCATATCGAATAAATATGCACGATATTCTTGTCTTTTCCTAGGCGCCATTGAGCTGGATCTGAACCGTTTCCCTCGTGGAGCGAAGACAGCCAAGCAGTGCTCCATCAACATGGTGCTGAACGAACAGGATATTCCCATGGTGTCCATCTTCAAACAGAGGAGGATCAAGGGCTGGTGGCCCTTCCTGGCCAGAGACGAGAATGACGAGTTTGAACTCACTGTATGTAGTGTGGACTGGATTAAACACAGTAAACTATGCACTTGACAAAATGGTGTCTTTGATTAAACAATGCGTGACAATTGAGTTACATTGTGAAGAAACTAGCTGAGTTAAAGACTGAACAGAGGTCAGTTTGGAAATGTAACAGATCAGTCAAAAGATAAAGAATCACTAGACCTCCTTTGTATACTGTATGAACCCCAGTGTTTTGGTAATGATGTTGTTTGTGTCTTTGCAGGGGAAAGTGGAAGCAGAGCTGCAGCTGATGACTGCAGAGGAGGCTGAGAAGAACCCAGTAGGTGAAGGACGCAATGAACCTGAACCCCTGGAGAAACCCAAGTAAGAGCACCGTTCACCTACCACTAAGCTAACAATTACAGTGTCAAATGTTGGAGCCAACTCAATGTATTTCAACGAGGAAGGTGCATTGGAGTGGGGAAGGGACAGGAGCATGAGTTTTTTTTGCGCTAAAACAGGTTGCACTTAAACAAAGCTCTACCATGCGGTCGGAACGCACCCTCGTCAGAATGCACCCTCGTCAGAATGCACCCTCGTCAGAATGCACCCTCGTCAGAACGCACCCTCGTCAGAACGCACCCTCGTCAGAACGCACCCTCGTCAGAACGCACCCTCGTCAGAACGCATCCTCGTCAGAATGCACCCTCGTCAGAATGCACCCTCGTCAGAACGCACCCTCGTCAGAACGCACCCTCGTCAGAACGCACCCTCGTCAGAATGCACCCTCGTCAGAATGCACCCTCGTCAGAACGCACCCTCGTCAGAACGCACCCTCGTCAGAATGCACCCTCGTCAGAACGCACCCTCGTCAGAACGCACCCTCGTCAGAACGCACCCTCGTCAGAATGCACCCTCGTCAGAATGCACCCTCGTCAGAATGCACCCTCGTCAGAATGCACCCTCGTCAGAATGCACCCTCGTCAGAACGCACCCTCGTCAGAACGCACCCTCGTCAGAACGCATCCCTAATGTAAAGGTCCATTTGATTAAAAGACATAAAAATGATTGAATAGAGAAGGGGTCTTTTATGAAATTGCTTTGACTAAGTACTGGATTTGAACAGGGATGATCATACTGGCCAATACAGAGCATCAGCAGTCCAGGTACTAAAATAGCCATTCTTTTTGCCATCATTTTTATGGGTTTGTTTATATTTACAGCAAACCGGACCAGAATCTTAAAGTCATATTTGGTAATTCTCTGTGTCTCTGTTTGATGGCCTTATAAGGCATTAGCGCAGTCTAACCGACCCTGTCTCTCTCTCTCCCAGCCGTCCAGACACAGCCTTCCTGTGGTTCCTTATGCCTTTCAAGGCCATCAAAAACCTCATCTGCAACCAGTACTTCTGGCTCACGGTCAAGTTAGTTGTAGCCCTGCTGCTGGTGCTCATCCTGGGCCTCTTCATATACAGCATGCCTGGATACATGGTCAAGAAGCTAATGGGGGCTTGAGAAGTGAAACATCTTTAAAGGGATAGTTACTCAACAACATCCAAACTCAATAATATATTCAACGACTTGTTTTCAGTAA
Source organism: Oncorhynchus clarkii lewisi (assembly GCF_045791955.1). NCBI lineage: Eukaryota > Metazoa > Chordata > Actinopteri > Salmoniformes > Salmonidae > Oncorhynchus > Oncorhynchus clarkii. The sequence continues at coordinate 35,818,100 of NC_092171.1, read as the reverse complement.
CAAGCATCCCCTCTTCTCATGGAGTCCCTGTAACGTTGTTGCTATTTGACAAGACAATCGTACACACACCATTTTTCGTTAAAAAACAGGTAGTAGTAAACATTTTAATATTATGGGGTTGCAAAAAAGTTCGATCTACAAAGTAAAATGTTTTGTTTTGAAGTTCCTATTTTGTTCTTGCTTGAAGTCATGTATTAGTCTTGGTTTGCACTGACTGACTTTTCTGTGGCTGTTGATATTGTCTTTGTTTAACAGTGTGAAGTATGTAGTATTTTACATATAATCTGTTTTTTGTGAATAAACTGAAAAGAACAATAACTTAGTCTGTTTCTCTTTGTCACTCCATGCATCTGAATCCAATCCATCTGAATCCAATCCATCTGAATCCAATACAATCTGTTTTCAGAATATCTTAGCAAGAAATTAGGCATCAGTATTATGGATCAACATTTCAACAGGAAGGCTGTGTCTGGACTGCCGGATGAAACAAATAAGGGTTGGTTAGTTAGACTGCAGTAAAGTTAATAATACAATTGAAAAATAGCTTGTGGTACAGTAGGTTAAAATTCTTTGGACCTACCATAAACATGTATGGTTTAATAATTATCTCTCATTATCATCTAATAATGATCATGACTAAATATGAGACATTTGGAGTCAGTTGAAATGTTGATCCATAATATATATAGCCTTCAGTGGAGTGCATTGTTTGGTGTATCTAGATAAGCAAACGTTGTACAACGCTGCCCATTGAAACTTCACTGGGTGTCTGAGGGGTTCTTGACTGTGAAGGTGTACGACATTGATGTGCTGTTAGGTTTCAGCCTTTCACATCGGACCCGGGTATAAATACTATTCGAAATTATTTCGAAATTCAAATACTTTGTCTTGAATGGGGTTGCCTGGCTTAGAATAGTCGCAAAACTGAAAACCCACCCATTTGGTATTCAAGGCAGTCTAGATCAAATTAGTTCCAAGTATATGATCGATTTTAAATAGTATTTGAACCCAGATCTGTTACACATAGATATGTATAACTTACTGTGATTTTATTGGAGTGTATTTGGTGTGCCTTGAGTATCGAGCACACAGTGCTGTTCAGTATTGAATTAAGGATTTTGTTCCGATTTGACTGTTTATTGTGATTGTCCCACAACCAACAAAATAATGGACCTATTGAAGAAAACGTTTTGTAGGTTAAAATCCTTTCGTTCTAAAGGTTGATTTTCATACTTGATGTAGTAGTATATAATACGTATTTTAATTTAAAGTTAGAGTAAACTCATAATAAATGCGCTTTACATTGACTTGCTCTCTCAAGAAAAGCTTTGGAGGATGCGGGCATCGATCCCGCTACCTCTCGCATGCTAAGCGAGCGCTCTACCATTTGAGCTAATCCCCCGGATAAGAGTTATAGGGGCTGTGTAAATACAACAGCTTGTCAGTGTTGCGTCGAATTAAAACAAAATTGATTGTACGCATTGGGTAGAATGAAGATTCGACATTCATACCCGACATTTTCTTTTTACGTGTATTTTGCTTGATTGATCTACGAAAATAATAGAAGACCAATGCTATTCATTTTTTTCAACGCTGCAACACTTTGTGTGGAACAGTAATGCCCTTTACAGTCCTTGGATGGAAACGCACTCTTTTTTTGTCCCTACTAATCTGCGCAATGATTTATATAAAAATTATGGATTTACTTGACAAAATACATGTCTCTCCGCCCTAACAATGTGAATCGTTGTCCACAAAGCAGCACGACGGACTGTCTAGCTCCCGTATATCCTTAATTTGGATTGGTGGATAAATCTCACTTTTGTAATCCTGTTTTGAATATTCGATAGAGGTTGTTGATGTCAACCGCCTGTATTCAATGGCGATAGATGCTATGCTACTAGCCTCATAACATGAATATGCATATAACCATTTCGAGACAACTCCGATATACGTTTTTTCTCAATGTTGATGGATATCACTTGTCTTACTTATATCAGTACACTCGTAACAACTTAAGCGTTACGAAACTTATATTCGATCAAATAAACCTTACCTTAAATAAATCATTACACTACACACGCAATAACATCTGCTAACCATATGTGACCAATAAAAGTAGATTTTTAGCAAATTAATGTATTTGTTGACCAAATTCAACCTCCATACAAAAACTCCTTGCTTGGTATGCGAAACAACGAAAATACGCCATCTGCTGGAGGGAGACAAATTTTCCGCCGAGTTGGGCCTTTCTTCCTCTTCCTCTGTTTCGACTCACAGGGGCTGTTTTGAAGCCACCGCGCCTCCATCTTGGCACTCCCCCACCATTGTGAAAAAAAAATGTGGAAGCTAAATGCATTAATCAATGTCAACATATGTTTTGGCGCCGTTTATTCTATTATAAACACCTCAATGCATACTTTTACATTGTATTATGTGATCTAAGCATATATAAAAATGTATTTAAAGTATAATTTTTTGAAAATGTGGATGCTACTGCCCCTTACTACAACCAAAGAATACTTAAATACACATGATTTTGTCCTTGAAACATTTAATTGAAATATTGTAGAATTCCATTCATTCATATGGAGGACTGCTCCTTCGGAGTGCAAACATCACTGACCAGTGGCTTCAAAGCATCTCACTGGCCAACACAGAGCATCAACAATCCAGGGTTTCTATACATAATTTATTCTACCTGTAGAGCAGCTGACCAAATTAGGCAACTAGTTTACCATATTAGGCAATATTTTACTTCTGGGTTAACAGAGATAAGGCCTACCATTGAGAGTGGGGCCCATAGAAGGGCCAGTGGGCTCTTTCCATGGTTTTCTGTGCCCACAATATTTTAGCCAAACAGAAATCAACAACAGTATTGTAACAGTTTATTTCACAATCGTTTGTTTATTGACTTAATAAAACTCAAAGAGATGAGAGTTATGCAGACAGCCAGAGCACGTGAGAGAATGCAGGTCAGATTCTATTGCAGATGGCTTGTAGGTTTGCATTGACAAGGCAGTAGTACAGGGGCAAATGAGTTCTATTCCTTATGATGCTCATGATGACCAGCATCATTTTGAACTGGTCATAGACCCCTAACTAACTCAGTCCATCCCAAACGGCACACTATTCCCTATTTAGGACTCTACTTTTAAAATATTATTATTCTTTATCCAGCTACCAGTCACTTTCTCCTATTCCCTGCCTACAGTATATGTACATATCTACCTCAAATACTCAAGTATCCCTGCACATTGTACATTTGGTATTAGCACTGACCCTGTATATAGCTTCCTCTCTTATTTCTTAGTGTTTTCATATATTTTGATTACTGCACTGTTGGGTACAGCACACAAGTTAAGTATTTCACTGTACTAAAACTTAAACTTGAACTTGATTTGGGACGCAACCTCCTGACTTCCTCGTTCTCTAAACTCAAACATGAAATTAGTAAGACGACTCATTACAGCTGAGCAATATATTATAGCAAAAAGTAGAAACACAGCAAAATTAGCAGCAGAAACATGATATGATCAAATCAAAGTAAATAATTGTTTTCAGGCTCTTTTAAAAACAACACATTTTTACAGTTAAATTAAAAAAACAATTTGCTGCCATAGTCAGCCTACATAGTAACTCAGGTATTGTTAATACCAAATGAATGTTAAACTCATTATACATAATAAATACCGTGGCATGTACCCAGACACTTCTATTTGAACATAACATCTCCACATAAATTAGTTCATGAATATATCGCCCATTCCCTGTTAATGTATGATATTCTCATGTTCAAATACAGCTAATCCAGAATGAGTACAGTCAAAGAGCATTGGTCATATCCTATACCTAAATTATTATTTCTGGACCACTTTCTGTTATGAATTTTCCCTTGACGTTACTACATGCCATCAACTGAAACAAAAAGCTTAAGCCTTTTCACTACCATGAGCATACGTTATAGTATTGTTTAATTTACATACATTTTGCACCAATTATTGTACCGATAGTTAAAATCCAAATCAATAAATAAGAAAGTAAAAACGAATTAAATATAATTTGTTGTCATAGGTGATTTTGTTAGTCTATTTTAGGACTCTTGTGGTACCCTGTAATACAATAACATGCACAAGGTGCTTTCTACACTCCGGAATAGAACCAAAATGAGTTTTAGAAAAAGCGCGAGTCAAACCAAAAGACAAACAAACAAATGCATTCAGACATCTACCTTATTTCAAAATCGTTCCTTTTTTGTCATATTTACAACTCTGAATGAATTGTGCAGGCCTAACACCCCCATTAATATCACCTTGGTTTGGGTCATTATTCTGTGTTACTATGTACCATGCTGGAACGACTAGGATATGTTCTGTTATTGTTGCTGCTACTGTGTCATTGGGGAGGGAGCGAGGGGTAGCTTATGAGATGTAATGGTGTATGTACAGTTCATTGCAGAGGGGGAAAAGAGAAAGAGATAGAACAAGAACAAGAGAGGGGCAAAAGAGAGGGAGAGGAAAAGAGAGGCAGAGAGACAGAGAGAGAGAGAGAGAGAGAGAGAGAGAGAGAGAGAGAGAGAGAGAGAGAGAGAGAGAGAGAGAGAAGAGAGAGAGAGAGAGAGAGAGAGAGAGAGAGAGAGAGAGAGAGAGAAAGAGAGAGAGAGAGAGAAACAGAGAGAGAGAGAGAGAGAGGGGGATGTGGATAGACAGAAGGGTTTAGAGGAGGGAGAGGGAGATGTGAATAGACAGAAGGTATTAGAGGAGGGAGAGGGGGATTTGAATAGACAGAAGGTATTAGAGGAGGGAGAGGGGGATGTGAATAGACAGAAGCTATTAGAGGAGGGAGAGGGGGATGTGAATAGACAGAAGGTATTAGAGGAGGGAGAGGGGGATGTGAATATACAGAAGCTATTAGAGGAGGGAGAGGGGGATGTGAATAGACAGAAGGTATTAGAGGAGGGAGAGGGGGATGTGAATAGACAGAAGGTATTAGAGGAGGGAGAAGGGGATGTGAATAGACAGAAGCTATTAGAGGAGGGAGAGGGGGATGTGAATAGATAGACAGAAGGTATTAGAGGAGGGAGAGGGGGATGTGAATAGACAGAAGCTGTTAGAGGAGGGAGAGGGGGATGTGAATAGACAGAAGGTATTAGAGGAGGGAGAGGGGGATGTGAATAGACAGAAGGTATTAGAGGAGGGAGAGGGGGATGTGAATAGACAGAAGGTATTAGAGGAGGGAGGGGGGATGTGAATAGACAGAAGCTATTAGAGGAGGGAGAGGGGGATGTGAATAGACAAAAGGTATTAGAGGAGGGAGAGGGGGATGTGGATAGACAGAAGGTATTAGAGGAGGGAGAGGGGGATGTGAATAGACAGAAGGTATTAGAGGAGGGAGAGGGGGATGTGAAAAGACAGAAGGTATTAGAGGAGGGAGAGGGGGATGTGAATAGACAGGAGGTATTAGAGGAGGGAGAGGGGGATGTGAATAGACAGAAGCTATTAGAGGAGGGAGAGGGGGATGTGAATAGACAGAAGCTATTAGAGGAGGGAGAGGGGGATGTGAATAGACATAAGGTATTAGAGGAGGGAGAGGGGGATGTGAATAGACAGAAGGTATTAGAGGAGGGAGAGGGGGATGTGAATAGACAGAAGGTATTAGAGGAGGGAGAGGGGGATGTGAATAGACAGAAGGTATTAGAGGAGGGAGAGGGGGATGTGAATAGACAGAAGGTATTAGAGGAGGGAGAGGGGGATGTGAATAGACAGAAGGTATTAGAGGAGGGAGGGGGATGTGAATAGACAGAAGGTATTAGAGGAGGAAGAGGGGGATGTGGAGAGACAGAAGGTATTAGAGGAGGGAGAGGGGGATGTGAATAGACAGAAGCTATTAGAGTCTCAGTATTCATCCTGGTCCAAGTGGGCCTGTCCATCAATCTCGTCATCATCTGGAGCAGCAAAGCCGTCCTAAAATATAGATATCATCAAATTTACAGAGAATGTTGATGATAACCCACAACCCTTGTATACTAATATCATATAATAATATGAGTTAATATTTTATACATGAGAGGGGTAGAGCCAATTAAGGATAGCTAATTGCAATTGCTATCTCTAGTTTTAAAAAAGTTGGCTATTCTATACTTTGGGCTCTGTTCAATCCGTATTGCGGAAGTACAGATTTACAGCGTGATTGAAATCTAAAGGCAAACTTCCCACGTAAACGCTGCTTAATTTGTCTCAAAAGGAAATTACCTTGACATTTCTATCACGCAATCTGTAAAGTTTTAGCGATACAGATTTAATAAAAGCCCTTAGTTTGAGTGTTGATCAATGTACAGTATATGAACAAATCGAATTCATATATCTGTGGTTGTGAGAGGTACCTCTGTGGCGTAGAGAATGTCCATGATCCTGGAGAGGTGAGGGTTGGTGTCACTCTCGTGTTCCTGACAGATCAGCTCAATGTCTCTCAGCTTACTGAAGTAGAAATCTCTCTCCTTCTCTAGTCCGTCCACCGTTAACTTCAGCTCCATCAACTACACAGGGGAAGAGAAGAAAAGGTTGTTTCAAACACACAGGGAATGACAATGTAAATGTAGTACTCACTGAGTAGTGTTATGTTAGTAACATACTTAAACTGTACTTATATTTAGTTTCCTAATATGCCCCAAAAATATCCTTTATTGTCTACGTGACAACAGTAAGAAATTAGGATGCCAACTCTAGTGTGAACTTACACATTCCAAAGACCAAAGCATGACTTAGCCCTGAGATGTGGGTGTAGGCTACGGTCAAGTCTCAGGGCTAAGCATGACTCTACTTGCAGTAAATAAAACCTGATAACTGAGGCCAAACGAATATACGTTCATTTGTATTGAATACTGTCAGTACTACAGTCATATGGCCCATTAGTTGACTTGACCTACGTAAAGGCCTCCTTACCCTCCCTGGGACTCTACCTGTTGATTTAGCTCCAAGAGTTCCGCGTCAGTTCCCCCGTTCCGCGTCAGGGCCGGGGCCTTCCTCACATGCACAGTGGTGTTCAGCACCCTCTGGGGCGTGGGTAGGATCTTGGGCACCGTGGGCGAGTGCCTCTGGGGGCCTGGAATAATCAAATAGTGTTAGGCCTAGGTTCCGTCCGTGTCGCAGATCCGTGGTATAGCACGATCTAACGTTAAAGGCAATGTTCCCGCGTTCACAGAGATTCACGGTAAACTATGTCGGCTCAATCGGAAAATGACGTTTACGTTTCCATCGTGCTATACTGTGGCTCTGCTGCAATACAGATTGAATTGGGCCCTTAGTGTTGCGGTGCAGGTTTACTGTTCTAACATTTAGACCAGGATTCAATCCAAGGTCATTTACAGTGAAAGTGATCTCGGAAAACGTAGGAGGGAAGAAAACACCTTTAAAAAGGCGCATTGTCAGATGTCTAGTGCACTGCTCTATAACGAGCCTTGGATTGAATCCCAGCCACATTCATAGTACATGTAAACAAAATACTATTAAACAAACAGTAAACTAAAAGTAGTCAAAACACTAGTGAACATCTTGAACAAATACTAATTGTTTGTCATCCCATGCGTTCAAAGCTATGGATACAACTACAGCATTTCAATGACAACCATGTTGAAAGAATACCATCATGTTTTGCCTGCGGTGTAACCAATGAGAACCATGTTGAAAGCATACCATCATGTTTTGCCTGTGGTGTAACCAATGACAACCATGTTGAAAGAATACCATCATGTTTTGCCTGCGGTGTAACCAATGAGAACCATGTTGAAACGATACCATCATGTTTTGCCTGCGGTGTAACCAATGAGAACCATGTTGAAAGCATACCATCATGTTTTGCCTGTGGTGTAACCAATGAGAACCATGTTGAAAGCATACCATCATGTTTTGCCTGCGGTGTAACCAATGACAACCATGTTGAAAGCATACCATCATGTTTTGCCTGTGGTGTAACCAATGAGAACCATGTTGAAAGCATACCATCATGTTTTGCCTGTGGTGTAACCAATGACAACCATGTTGAAAGCATACCATCATGTTTTGCCTGCGGTGTAACCAATGAGAACCCATGTTGAAAGCATACCATTATGTTTTGCCTGCTGTGTAACCAATGAGAACGAATGTTGAAAGCATACCATCATGTTTTGCCTGCGGTGTAACCAATGAGAACCATGTTGAAAGAATACCATCATGTTTTGCCTGCGGTGTAACCAATGAGAACCATGTTGAAAGCATACCATCAGAGAACAGTGGGTTAACTGCCTGTTCAGGGACAGAACGACAGATTTTTACCTTGTCAGCTTGGGGATTCAATCCAGCAACCTTTTGGTTACTGGCCCAACACTCTAACTACTAGGTATGAAGGGTCCCAAAGGGGTGACACAATTATCAATTCACTACATGAAGGATCACTAGAACAAAATGTATTTATAGATTGGAAAATAATGTCTTTGTGTTCATCAAGTCTGCTAAAGGTACTGTGGAGATCACAAGAATCCCTGACAGTCACTCACACCTTTCCTTGACTGTTTCTAAAATGCTGTGGATCGTGCAGTGCACACACACACAGAGACACACATACACACACACTTGCAGAGCGCTGTGAGTGTTTTGAGCCATCCAAAGCTCAATCAGCGAGACAATCCCATTCAGAAGAGGTAGAACCATTCTGTTGGGTTACCTGCAGGGCCATGAGTTCTCTTTGGTCTGTGGGAAAAGTGATCACCTGGATTGGGGGCGGGGTTCACATCTTGTCCCTGTCTGGCCTGTAGCGGGTCGTACTCCTTCCCATCATAGTTGGCGTCAAAGAATTTCTTGAACCACTGCACGAACTCAAAGTTATCCTGGAACTTCCCTTTTACCAGCTTCTCCACGGGAATTATCTGTAGGAATAAGAATACAAGTTAGAACATGTTTTTCAGAGATGACAAATCTTTCCATTGAAGAATCTAGCTGCAAGCCCTTACACGGCTGAAGTCACAATTCGTTCGGGACTCTACTTCTTTCAGTATATAAATGATTTACAATGCTTTACAGATGATGATAAATAGATAATAGCCTGACTTTGTCAACGCCCATCCTCTTGAAGGCAGCCTGGAGAACCTTGAAGTTGTGTATGAACTCGTGTTCCAGCTTGGCCTGGAACTTGACCTTCTTTAGAAGGACACAGCCTGGAAACAGCATGTCCATGAACTGACAGTACGCTGCCCCTGAAAGGTAGGGGGGGGGGGGGGGGGGAATACTGCTATTAAACAACACAATGTAAACATCATCTCATTTACTCATCATTTGAAAGGGTTTGTTGAGGTCCATGCCGACAGGCAAAACCAGTTGAAATGATGTCATCACAACCAAATTACAACCAGTGTAATGACGTCATTTGAACCAGATTTTCACATTGGGACGGGGAAAGGACCTGTTCATTACATTAATTTGGGAGATGAGATGAGGGAACAATGGCTATGTTGTCTGAGCCAGTTAATATATAAGGAACCAACAAAAAAAAGAACCCCAAAAAAGGGATCAATGACATCAGGAGGACTAGAGAAAATCATACCCGAGCAGAGCTGTTCTATCTTGGTGTAGGTGAGGTGCAGGGAGTCGTTGAGCCAGGCCAGCATGTCATGTCGGCTCAGGGTGTCACAGGACACAGACGTAGCGTGCACATTCACTGCCATCCTCTACAATAAACAATAATAAAAACATGGCAAAGATGTTCAACTGGGCAGCCATTAAGCAAACTTCCTAGCTGTTTTGCAATGCTGCAAAACATAAATTGAATTGCGTGGTTAAAAATACAAGAAATTACTATTGTTCACCATTCAAGGAATAAATATGAAGATGAGGGTTCGTCAGAAAATCATCAAAGAGGGCTTTGTTCCAAAAGTGGCTTTGACATGGTCTACAAAGCCTGCCTACAGGTATTTATCAGCAAGATTGTATCACTACAATACAGGAATATAAATATAACTTATGCCTAAAGTTGACAGTATAAGAGTACACTTTCTGGGCTAGTTTGATGTTGCAGGAGTCTTTTATTTTTCATTTTCAATCTTCTGTTGTCACAATAATCCTCTCAGATTAGACAGAATGTCCTAGTGCTTGAAAGAAGCAGCGCAGACAGGAAGGACACATCTGGCCCTCAATTTACACAGAGGTAAATCTGTAAATCTGTCTTTCTGCTGTTTTAGGAACAACAAACAATATTTACTAGGCTACGATTCTAGCAACATCTGAAATGCAGAAACAGCAATCTCACATATTATCACTACAGAGATGTCTGGCACTGATAACCAACCAGAAATATTGGTTTGACCCAGGATATGTGGCAATGTGTAGAGGAATATGTATTTGATCACCACCTGTGTAGAAACGAAAAGAAAAAGCAGTAGCAAACGTTTCCCCAATATGGTGCATATTTATATGAAATTCAAAGTAAAGCCTTATAATGTATGAATGATCAGTCTGTGCCAGCAAAGAAGAAAGTCTTTCCCTATTTCTGCCCTTGCTTTCAGCCTCAACATAAATGATTACATAGCGATATACAATACGTGATACAATACGGGCACCAGCCCTCCCATGAGTTTGCATTGAATAGCACTATCTGTCAAATCCCACGCGGCTGCACAATTAGGTAATAGCCTATAATGGAAAGTAGTCCACCTGCCGTAAACGGTTTTATAGAGGGCTGTGTGTAGAAGGTAATTTACATCAGCGTGTATAATACAACAATCATTATTGTATTGTAAAAAAAAATGTACAACCATAAACACAACAGACTATCGTTCGAGGAGGAGTCGATTTTATTCTCGTCTCTAAAACCTATTCTATTCTAGGCCTTTGAACGGTACGCGACCTCACTCTAATACATTGTTCACAAAATGTATTTACCTGGGTTTTAAACGCGGAAATGTGCTATTTATTGCATACCCAGAGAACAATACATTTGTCCAATTTGCATTTGGTGCAAAGAAACAAAACCCTGCAATGTTAGTTGCTAGGCTATCCAAACGGTCGCCCGGACCCCCTCTGCAGGCCTCCTCGAATAGACACACACACAGAGACAGAGGACTGTCACTGTGAAGAGAAATATCCTCACTGGATGAACAAGAGACACTTTATTTTCTTCTGAAACGCTAAATGCACCTACAAAATGTCTTACTTGCAACGGCAAATGCAGTGTTTTGGCTATAGGCCTAAAGTCATTACTACTCACTGTATTCAGACAGCTATCTTTCTCTGTTGTTATTTCGCTGGCAGTATTGCTATGCTCCAATCCTCCGTTGTGGTTGTTGCCAGAGCTCCTGCGCGGTGCAGTGGTTAGTAACGGGCCGCCCCCCCCCACCGACGCCCAGTCTGCAACAATCTGGCATTTATTGCGCATGCGCCAGACTCCATGCTGTTGGAGGCGCTTCTACCGTAAATACATCAATGGAATGTTGGTCTGTTATAGGGAGCAGACTCACTAGCCTACATGTGCTTAGGCATCTTAACAGATTTGTTGCTGACGGATGGGGGTATCGACACCTTATATAAGCCCTATTATATTCTACACTACTGGTCAAAAGTTTTAGAACACCTATTCAGAAACACTCTTGAATGAGTAGATTATCTAACATTTTGGACCAGTAATGTAGTCTATAGCAACACAATTGTACATTGTAATTTATTGAACCCCTTTTGCCAAATACAGCCAGCATAGGCTATAGACCATATACATAATTGTGTTCTTTTTTAAAGAAACACAATTCAAGCTTGACGTTTCAGTGTGGTTTTATTTGCACTCAAACTTGTGCTAAAGAGCTGCAAGAACACATAGGATAAAACTAAAACAAACCTCAGTGAAAACACCAAAGGCTGTGCAGCACCAGTAATGACCTCATCTGCAGTCTATCGCACAGTGGTAAATGAAATAGGCTATGGAAAAACAAAGATGTTTAAAGAATATTCTCATCAAATAAAACTCCATGTTCTCAGTAGCTTACAATGGAAGTGTGTAAAGACAACTCAAAACAGAAAGACAGTGGTTTTCATAGACACTCTTGAATAACATGTCATCCAGTGATATAATGCATTGACTGACATTGACATAAATAAACTCTGGCGAACATGCATTTTGTATATTTAAAATTGCCCTTATAATACCCAACATTCAATTTTATTATAGATCATGCACTTCTCTTGCCCAATTGACAGTGTTCCAACCTTGGAAACGTCAACTGGAAAGATATACAAAACTGTCAAGTACGTTTCAGTGCAAGTCAAGACCAGAATTCCACAGTGTTTTGTGCTAAGTGTTGTGTGCTCAGTAGTTAACTTGAACATCCTAAGAGGAATCACAATGATACACATGTTAAGGGCATATTATCTCTCTATACATTAACTGTATATGTGGATAATGAGAGACTTCGCTGGTGAGAAAAAAGGCATTTCAGAGTGGAGCTAGCTAGCTAGCTTGTTGCAGACAGAGGAAAGTACAGTAATATCACCACTTATTACACATAGAACACTGCTAAATATGAGTAAAATCAGTGTCCTATGCCACAACATACAGTAAACACAGCATAGCTTCATTCATATTGATGGGAGATGAGATGACCAGAAAGGAAGAGAGTGCTACTATATTAAAATGTAAACAGGACTATAGAAGCTATAAAACCTCTGCACTTACTTAGGTCAAAATACTTAGGCTGTCATCCTCACTTTTTCAGGACTCATTTATAATTTTACAGTGCCCTAAAGGGGAATGACATATTCTCAATAACATTGTAACATAAAAAATAAAAGTCACATTTAAAAGTATCAGCTTGCATTTGCGTTTTAGTCAACAGACAAATGTAATGGTGAATGAAACCCGAACAGAAAATAGGAGTTTCACACAAAATGATGGTATCCACGTTGAGAGACATCCACGTTATTTCATGTCAAGTGCAATAATAAATAACTAATCATATTTATTCATGAAGATTTTGTATTAGTAGAAAAAGTTGTTTTGTTACACATCAAATAATGTAAGGAAAAGGCAGCTAAGTAGTACATGATACAAGTGCAGCATTGTAGGTTTAACAGAGAAATAAACCAAACCCCCCCCCCCAACAACCATTAGTGTATAATGAGTTACAGTACTCTAACATGCATCCAAATATCCAATACAGTCAACTAGCAACTTATGTTAGCTGCTGCGGAAATTTAGTTGAAATTTGTCTAAATTTAAAAACAAAACTGTAATATTATTTTTTAAAGTTAAGCCCAATATTGTTCAGGTTTCGACCATACAGGCAGATATCCCAATATTAAAATGTCATATAAAAATGTTATTCAGACTGTCATCATATATACACTAAATACTACGCGTGTTCGTTTTTCAAATAAAATGTGAATTATGTTTTTCTTTCTATGCTTTCTGGGAGAACGTAACAAGCAGTTGTCTTGGTTGGCCCTGGTTTCATTCTTCATTGTAATTGAGAACTATGGTAGCTGTTTGGTTCTAGAACTCGCTAGTCTTCCACACAGTTACCAGATTCCACTGGATCGACCACCTGGGGGGGCCAGAATCCTCGCAGAAGATCTCTTTGGGGTTTTATCATCGATCTGGGAACCTGGAGAGATTGATAGACAACAAGATAAATTACAATCTGTCAGGTTAGCAAAAATGAGCTAATTGTTCATGAGACAGAATAGACACTGCATCATAGCTGGTGATTAATACAGTTCTCTACGCCTTAGAGGCAGGGATGCAGTGTGTGTTACCAGAGAGGCTGAAGCTAGACTCATGCAGGTCTCGCTGTCCTCCGTGCTTGGTGTGTGGTCGCGTTGGAGTGTCCCCGTCACACGGTCCACAGTCCTTCTTCCCAGAATGCATCACTGCTACGTCTCCTTCGTACGGCTCACGCTTCACCGCCTTCAGGGCCTGACACTGAGGAGAGTCAGAGAGAGGCAGACACACAGGCAGAGAGGCAGACACACACGTGCACAGATGCACACAGACACACAGGATAATTAGTCTCTGGTTATAGACAGTAAAACACCGAACACTTGATGACAATAAAGACTGAAGCAGGTATGGAGTTTATGCCATTTAAAGGTCACATTTTGTCTGCTGTAAATTAACATTTTAAAATCCACATCCTGTTGATAGCTTTGTACAGTACCTTCTCCCGCTGCACCATCTTTTTATAGAGGTAGTCTGGGAAGGTCCTGAGAGGATAGAACTTCCCAGAGCCCTCAGAACACGTGAACACTCCGTTCTCATAGACCAGACGGCCACGGCTGATGGTAACCAGGGGGACACCATGGCAACGGAGACTCTCGTACAGGTTGTAGTCTCCACCCTGCACCTGGTTGTCCACAGAGATGGTCCTGGAAACAGAGAAACATGTCGTCTTCACACCTACTACTGTTATTGGTCTTGTGTGGCTCAGTCTGAAAAACGCTAGTAACACCAGCATTGTAGGATAGATTCTCGCATGGATCATGGGCAGAACATTTATTCACTCACTGTTACTGTAAGGCCAAATTTAATGCAAGGCGCGTTGTAGCCCAACGCACTAGACAGCCGACAATGTGCCTTTTAAAGGCTTTTCCCCCGACATTCACAGCGATCACATTCATGTCGGGACACATGTAAATTAACCTTTCACAGTCTGTTAAAGGAAAACCTTAACCTCCCCCAGGGTGGTTCAACCTCCCCCCAGGGGGTAAAGGGTTGATGTAGCGATAGTAGTGAGATGGGAGGGAGTGAGTGGCTAGTTTTACATACCTGGTCCCTTCTGGGTCCCAGACCACCACGTCAGCGTCAGCCCCTGGGATGATCCTACCCTTCCTGGGGTACAGGTTGTAGATCTTCGCTGCGTTGGAGCTGGTTACCGCAACAAAACGGTTCTCATCCATTTTGCCTCCAACCTAGATTAGCAGGGGATCAAAATGTTCCATGTCAGAAGGAGAGGGAAATTCTGTTATCAATATGTTTACCAATGGAATCAAACATCATATGCCTTTATCATGGACCAACAAATACATTTATGTCTGCACCATGGTACAAGTTAGTTACAGCAACAATAGCAGATCTAATCTTTCTGTTTTCTTTCTATCCAGCCGTAGAGCTTTGCCTTCATACATGCCTTCATGTTTTTAGCCATCTGGTCGTAGAGCACAGATCGTTGCCTAGACAGATACTTATAGTATTATACATACTATAATACATCGTTGCCTAGACAGAGATACTATAATACTACTTATATCATTGCCTAGACAAAGATACTATAATACTATTTATATCGTTGCCTAGACAGAGATAATACTATTTATATTGTTGCCTAGACAGAGATAATACTATTTATATCGTTGCCTAGACAGAGATACTATAATACTATTTATATCATTGCCTAGACAGAGATACTATAATACTATTTATATCATTGCCTAGACAGAGATACTATAATACTATTTATATCGTTGCCTAGACAGAGATAATACTATTTATATCGTTGCCTAGACAGAGATACTATAATACTATTTATATCGTTGCCTAGACAGAGATAATACTATTTATATCGTTGCCTAGACAGAGATACTATAATACTATTTATATCGTTGCCTAGACAGAGATACTATAATACTATTTATATCATTGCCTAGACAGAGATACTATAATACTATTTATATAATTGCCTAGACAGAGATACTATAATACTATTTATATCATTGCCTAGACAGAGATACTATAATACTATTTATATCGTTGCCTAGACAGAGATACTATAATACTATTTATATCGTTGCCTACCACTCCTCTCTCCCAGATGACGCTCATGCGGTCCTGGATGCCTGGGACTCCGTGGGGGATCTTTGTGAAGTCATCCTTGCCCATAGACTTCTGTTTGGTGGTAAAGGGACGGTGGTCAGACACCACTACGTTCAGAGTGTCACTGCAGTAGACAAGAGAGAGGGAGGAGATGATAGGTCAGGGGAAACACACACACGCACCATCACTTCATTAACTTTGATTTGATAACACAATGTTCAGAGTGTCACTGACCAGAGAGAAGGAGGAGAGGACGAGTCAGGAGGGAAATTGAGTTGAAACATGATACTATCACAGAACGCCAACAGACTGGTGCCTGGATTATATTACTGAACGCCAACAGACTGGTGCCTGGATTATATTACTGAACGCCAACAGACTGGTGCCTGGATTATATTACTGAACGCCAACAGACTGGTGCCTGGATTATATTACTGAACTCCAACAGACTGGTGCCTGGATTCAAGCCAACGTAGATTTACGATCTGTGCACAGCGATAGAATTTAAGACAATTCCCAACATCACATTAGATGAAAATGCTGCGGATGTCGGCTCAAACATTAAACACGTTTAGCAGATTACAAAGGAAACGTTCCCCTCTTACTTCCCCAGTAGACTCACCAGGTAAGTGTGTGTGTGTGTGTGTGCTCTTACTTCCCCAGTAGACTCATCAGGTAAGTGTGTGTGTGCTCGCTTACATCCCCAGTAGACTCATCAGGTAAGAGTGTGTGTGTGTGTGCTCTTACTTCCCCAAAATAATCATCAGGTAAGAGTGTGTGTGTGTGTGCTCTTACTTCCCCAGCAGACTCATCAGGTAGTTTGGTGTATTGGGGTCCAGGCGTAGAGGAGGAACAGTGACGTAGGCTGCAGCATGGGCCCAGTCCTGGTGGTAGTACTGCAGCCCGTTCAGCACTGCATGGGCCGTGGTGGTCTCCCCATGGACCACTTTACCTACAGACAGATCAGTAAGATGGGTTCCTACAGAGCCATAGATAGTCATGTGTAGTGTGTAGAATGTAGTATTGGCCAGTTATTGTACAAGACAGACGTTCACAAATCATTTGTAGTGAAGACCACATCAGACCAAACCAGCAGAGGGTAACAAACCACAGGACATCTCTGATCCGACAGGACAGAACAAGACAGGTAGGACAGGACAGGAAGGACAGGACAGGAAGAACAGGACATGCCTTACCCTGCATCTTGGCTGTGGCGAGCACATTTCCTGCTGACATGCTGGACACGTTGACAAGGTGGATAGGGCAGTGGGCCTGAAGGAGAATGACAGAGAGAGAGACAATATGTTTCCTTTGCTTTCACCAGAAAAACCATTGCCCTTAATATGGCAGGGTATTTCCCAATACACTATACACACAACAGTATGTGGACACCCCTTCAAATGAGTTGATTTGGCTATTTCAGCCACACCCGTTTGTTGACAGGTGTATAAAGATTGAGCACACAGCCATGCAATCTCCATGGATAAACATTGGCAGTAGAATGGCCTTACAGAAGAGCTCAGTGACTTTCAACGTGGCACCGTCATAGGGTACCACCTTTCCAACAGCCCCGGTCAACTGTAAGTGCTGTTATTGTAAAGTGGAAACATCTAGGAGCAACAACCGCTCTGCCGCAAAGTGGTACACCACACAGGCTCACAGAACGGGACCGCTGGGTGCTGAAGTGTCTGTTCTCAGTTGTAACACTGACTACAGAGTTCCAAACTGCTCTAAAAGCAGCATCAGTACAAGAACGGTTTGTCGAGAGCTTCGTGAAATGGGTTTCCATGGCCGAGCAGCCGCATACAAACCTAAGATCACCATGCGCAATGCCAAACGTCGACTGGAGTGGTGTAAAGCTCGCAGCCATTGGACTCTGGAGCAGTGGAAACGCGTTCTCTGGAGTGATGAATCACGCTTCACCATCTGTCAGTCCGACGGACGAATCTTGGTTTGGCAGATGCCAGGAGAACGCTACCTGCCCGAATGCATAGTGCCAACTAAAGTTTGGTAAAAGAGGAATAATGGTCTGGAGCTGTTTTTTAATGGTTCGGGCTAGACCCCTTAGTTCCAGTGAAGGGAAATCTTAACGCTACAGCATACAATGACATTCTAGTCGATTCTGTGCTTCCAACTTTGTGGCAACAGCTTGGGAAGGCCCTTTCCTGTTTCAGAAAGCGAGGTCCATATAGAAATGGTTTGTCGAGATCGGTGTGGAAGAACTTGACTGGCCAACACAGAGCCCTGACCTCAACCCCATCAGTGCCCGACCTCACTAATGTTCTTGTGGCTGAATGGAAGCAAGTCCCCATGTTCCAACATCTATTGGAAAGCCTTCCAAGAAGAGTGGAGGCTGTTATAGCACCAAAGGGTATTAACTCCATATTAATACCCATGATTTTGGAATGAGATGTTCTGATGAGCAAGTGTCCAAATACTTTGGACTCACGTGGTGTACCACTGTGCTGATGTGCTTGATGATATAGAAAATGCAACAACTTGACACAGAACACACACTCACCCTATTGGCGATGGTAATCGCACGATGGGTGGCCTCTGCCTCCAGCTGTGAGAAGAAACAGAATATTGTGGTGAGTAGCATAAGGCGCTGCTCAAAAGGTCATTACAATATTATGAAGGGCTGATATCCATAACGCTAGGGTCATTGCAATATTATGAAGGGCTGATATCCATAACGCTAGGGTCATTACAATATTATGAAGGGCTGATATCCATAACGCTAGGGTCATTGCAATATTATGAAGGGCTGATATCCATAACGCTAGGGTCATTACAATATTATGAAGGGCTGATATCCATAACGCTAGGGTCATTGCAATATTATGAAGGGCTGATATCCATAACGCTAGGGTCATTGCAATATTATGAAGGGCTGATATCCATAACGCTAGGGTCATTACAATATTATGAAGGGCTGATATCCATAATAGAATTGTATTCCATCATGTCTATGAAGCACTGAAGGAAAGACAAGGGAGTATGTGGTCGGATATGAGTACAGGCTACAAGAGTAAAGAGAAGGTCTTCTACCTCTGCATTGCTTACTCTTTGGGGTTTTAGGCTGGGTATCTGGAAATCACTTTGTGACAACTTCTGATGTAAAAAGGGCTTTATAAAATCCATTTGATTGGTCTTACCTCCTCTGGTCTGCTGATCTCGATGCCCTCAGGGCCGCTGATGCCCAGGTCCAATGCCTCCTTGGCGCCCTAGAAAACTCACAGGATGAGGTCATGAATCCTGGTGTATGTGTTGCATCAACCATAGAAATAGAGAGTACACTAAATATGTCCGCCGCCCCATCCATCACGTAACGTTGAATGTCCGTTCTAGTAATTCTAGCTCTATGGTCTCTGTCTCACCTCTGCTCTGCCACCAGTTCTCACAACACAACTCATATGAAGCCTACCTAGGCCTCATACCAAGCCTACCTGTAAATATCCTTTGATATTCTGATGTTGATGTTTGTATGTATTGTGGTTGCTGCAAATGACTTGCCTCATTGAGATACGTTTTTAGAAGCTGAATCATTACAGATAATTTCTTTCTGTTCAAAGATACGATGGAAGAAAAGTCAGTGACATGGAACTACATATTGAACCAGAGACTCTGACCCACCTCGGCCACCAGCTCTCCATTCTCAGCGAGTACGCGGGCCACGGCCCCGATGTCCTTACAGTTCTGTAGGGCCTGGAAGAGCTCAGAGTCCCTCAGCATGAACAGGTCCTTATAGGCCATGAAAATCTGGAACGAGTTGATGCCTTTATCTCTCACCAGGCTCTCCATCTCAGCTCGTACCTATAGGTCAGGGGTTAGAGTTTAGAGTTCACCTGTACAAGATGAACAGTCAGGAGTCACACCTTTTCACATTATCGTGCCTACCTGAATATGTACTGTGATATCTTCTTTTTCATAATGTATTTTCCAGCACAGATCCAGCAACTTGTGGATGTGTAATCAGGCCAGTGTAGTAAAGATTGGCTCTGTTCGGTTCATCTTAGCTCAGTAAAATGAAAAAGGGTATAATACCACCGGACTCCAGTTGTCAAAGGAGTACGACAGTTACCTTTGGCCCCCACCAGGTGATCCCCATATGCAGGGCGTAATCGCAGCAGGCTTTATTGTCAGCCTGGGAGCGGGTCTTCTCATAGGCTTCCAGCAGAGATTCGTTCTTCTCTGGTAACACATGTCCTATAACCATGGTGGTCCCACCAGCCAGGGCTGCCTGTACAAGGAATAGAAAAAGATGACATACTCACATTCAATGTATTTGAGCAGGTCTTTATAAAAGGTGATGGGACCTAGGTAGTGGAAACGTTGTCACCTATAAGGCACAAGGCAGCATCGGTTGTATTAGAGGACACACACATGCCCTCTAAGGCCTCGTAACCTTGTCACATCTAGTTAGTAGATAATTGCATTGATTATTCTCTATAAATTTAGAGCAAGACAGAATGAACACGTACGTCACTGTTGCCCCAGCTTTGAAATTAATCAACAGTAAAATGTGTCAATTACCCTTAACGTTGGCCTTAACGTTGGCCTTAACGTTGGCCTTAACGTTTATTTGCTGGGTGAATGTTATAGTCTGCACCCCAAATGGCACCCTATTCCATGTACTACGGACCACCTATGGACCCTGGTCAAAAGCAGTGCTCTATATAGGAACTAGGGTGTCATTTGTAACACACACACGGAAAACCCATACATCTATCAGTAACCCAAACCAGGGGGGTCTAATGAAGAGTTATTATAGTAATTAAAGACGGTCAGTGAGCTAACTAATGTATATCAAGCAGCGGTCAGTCCTCTCATTGTTTATTACAACAAGGACCATCAATCAGCTGAGGCAGACATACTAGATCCAAAATGTAGGAATGAACAATGCATTATATGGCCATCCTAATAGTCAAACATTTAAAATATGATTCTATAGGATACATTTCTATAATCATAGATTCCGACGTATGAAAGCTTCACTACTGCTCCATTACATGTTCAGAATCCTTTTTTCCCCCTTCAACGAGTCTGACGCGAACAATATACTGCTTTCTCGGGAACAGGCCCAGATCCCCATGATTTGCGTGAAGAGGAGAAAAAGGGGCGGAGGACGGGCTGCCCTCTGAGAATTCGTAGGCGATCAAATAAACCCCCACTTCCTTCCATTCTGCTATCAAACGTGCAATCTTTGGACAATAAAATATATCACCTAAGCGAAAGATTAAACTACCAACGGGACATTAAACTGTAGTAGCTTATGCTTCACGGAGACGTGGCTGAACGACGACACTATCAATATACTGCTGGCTGGTAATACGCTGCACCTTATTAGATAGAACAGCGGTGTCTGGTAAGACAAGGGGTGATGGACTATTTTTTTTTGTAAATAACAGCTGGTGCACAATATCTAAGGAAGTCTCGAGCTGTTGCTCGCATGAGGTAGAATATCTCATGATGAACTGTAGACCACACTTCCAACCTAGAGAATTTATCTGTATTTTACGTAGCCGTTTACATACCACCACAGTCAGAGGCTGGGACTAAGACAGCATTGAATGAGCTGTATTCCGCCATAAGCAAACAAGAAAACGCTTACCCAGAGGCGGCGCTCCTAGTAGCCAGGGACTTTAATGCAGGGAAAGTTAAATCCGTTTTACCACATTTCTATCAGCGTGTTAAATGTGCAACCAGAGGGAAGGGGAAAATCTTTTATAAAAACTCTTCACCACCTTTACTCCACACACAGAGACACATACAAAGCTCTCCCTCGCCCTCTATTTGGCAAATCTCACCATAATTCTATCCACCTGATTCCTGCTTACAAGGGAAAATTTAAGCAGGAAGCACCAGTGACTCGGTCAATAAAAAAGTGGTCAGATGAAGCTGATGCTAAGCTACAGGACTGTTTTGTTAGCACAGACTGGAATATGTTGCGGGATTCTTCCGATGGCATTGAGGAGTACACCACATCAGTCATTGGCTTCATCAATAAGTGCATCGATGACGTCATTCCAACATTGACCATACCCCAACCAGAAGCCATGTATTACAGGCAACATCCGCAATGAGCTAAAGGCTAGAGCTGCCACTTTCAAGGAGCAGGACTCTAACCCGGAAGCTTATAAGATATCCCAATATTCCCTCCGACGAACCATCAAACAGGCAAAGTGTCAATACAGGACTAAGATAGAATCATACTACACCGGCTCTGAGGCTTGTCGGATGTGGCAGGGCTTGCAAAACATTACAGACTACAACATGAAGCACAGCCGAGACCTGCCCAGTGACACGAGCCTACCAGACAAGGTAAACTACCTCTATGCTTGCTTCGAGGCAAATAACACTGAAACATGCATGAGAGCACCAGCTGTTCTGGAAGACTGTGATCACACTCTCCGCAGCCGATGTGAGTAAGACCTTTAAACAGGTCAACATTCACAAGGCCGCAGGGCCAGGCGGATTACCAGGACGTGTACTGCGAGCATATGCTAACCAACTGGAAAATGTCTTCACTGACATTTTCAACGTCTCCCTGTCGGAGTCTGTAATACCAACATGTTTCAAGCAGACCCAATTGTCCCAGTGCCCAAGACCACTAAGGTAACTTGCCTAAACGACTACTGACCCATAGCACTCACGTCTGTAGCCATGAAGTGCTTCGAAAGGCTGGTCATGGCTCACATCAACACCAGTATCCCAGAAACCCTAGACCCACTCCAATTTGCATACCGCCCCAACAGATCCACAGATGATGCAATCTCTATTGCACACAGCACTGCCCTTTCCCACCTGGACAAAAGGAACACCTATGTGAGAATGCTATTCATTGACTACAGCTCAGCGTTCAACACCATAGTGCAATCAAAGCTCATCGATAAGCTAAGGAACCTGGGACTAAACACCTCCCTCTGCAACTGGATCCTGGACTTCCTGACAGGATGCCCCCAGGTGATAAGGGTAGGTAAAAACACATCCGCCACGCTGATCCTCAACACAGGGGCCCCTCAAGGGTGTGTGCTCAGTCCCCTCCTGTACTCCCTGTTCACGGACAGGCATGACTCCAACACCATCATTAAGTTTGCCGATGACACAACAGTGGTAGGCCTGATCATCAACAACGACGAGACAGCCTTTAGGGAGGAGGTCAGAGACCTGGCCATGTGGTGCCAGGACAACAACCTCTCCCTCAACGTGATCAAGACAAAGGAGATGATTGTGGACTACAGGAAAAAGAGAACCGAGCACGCCCCCATTCTCATTGACGGGGCTGCAGTGGAACAGGTTGAAAGCTTCAAGTTCCTTGGTGTCCACATCACCCACAAACTAACATGGTCCAAGCACACCAAGACAGTTGTGAAGAGGGCATGACAAACCCTAATTCCCCCTCAGGAGACTGAAAAGATTTGGCATGGGTCCTCAGATCCTCAAAAGGTTCTACAGCTGCACCATCGAGAGTATCCTGACTGGTTGCATCACTGCCTGGTATGGCAACTGCTCGGCCTCCGACCGCAAGGCACTACAGAGGGTAGTGCTAACGGCCCAGTACATCACTGGGGCCAAGCTCCCTGCCATCCAGGACCTCTATACCAGGCGGTGTCAGAGGAAGGACCTAAAAATTGTCAAAGACTCCAGCCACCCGAGTCAGACTGTTCTCTCTGCTGCCGCACGGCAAGCGGTACCGGAGTGCCAAGTCTAGGTCAAAGAGGCCTCTAAACAGCTTCTACACCCAAGCCATAAGACTCCTGAACACCTAATAAAAATGGCTACCCAGACAATTTGCATACCCCCTTCATTTTACACTGCTGCTACTCTCTGTTGCCATCTATGCATAGTCACTTTAATAACTCTACCTACATGTACATATTACCCCAACTAACCGGTGCCCCCGCACATTGACTCTGTACCAGTACCCCCCTGTATATAATCTCGCTATTGTTATTTTACAGCTGCTCTTTAATTACTTGCTACTTTTATTTCTTATCCGCATTTTTTTAACTGCATTGTTGGTTAGGGGCGCGTAAGTAAACATTTCACTGCAAGGTCTACATCTGTATTATTTGGTGCATGTGACTAATAAAATTTGTTCTAAATCCTTCGAAAACCAGGTTGATACTGATGTAAAACAACAAAATACCTACTATATTAAATCCTTTAAAACACCAACCGAGTCTGTTACTGTGCTGTTAAGTGCATCATCCAAATAGCATCTTTGAGTCAGCTGACCCTAGAGAGAGTGGAGGAGTGTCTGGTAAGGGTTGTAAGTGTGTCTAGTGTAGTGTGTTTGAAAACTATTGTCTTCAAGCAAAATGACCTGAGGGAAAAAGTTTTTTTCAGCCGTCTCTGCAGCAGCCCCATGGTAGCCATGGAAACAAAAACCGATCTGCAGTTGCCTTGGTACTCTAGCCAGGCAGCACAGCAGCAGCTACGGTCTATTGATGGGGGGGGGCTTAGGGTCTGCCAACCCCAGATTAGAAGAATGATAACATACCCTTGTCTAGCTTGTGGTCTAAAACACAGCTATGCTCTCAGACGCTGTGTGTAATCTCTGGGTGGTTGAGCATAATGATGGATGAGTCATCCATGCCCTGAAATGAACTGGGATAGCCCCAGTCTCAGTCTGCTTGCTTCCCCAGCCCCACCACCTCCTCTCTGTATCTCTCGCTTTCCCTTATCTGTCTGTCTCCATCTCTCTCAAATTCAAATTTAAGCGGTTTTATTGGCATGAAAAACATTGAGTCAATATTGCCATAGCAACAAATGTATACAATATACATTGTAATAAAAAAGTATTTTATAATATCAAATAGAGAAACGGAGAGCGACTATTTTAACTGTCTCTCCCTTTATCCCTCTCTCTATCTATCCCTCCAGCTCTCCCTCCAGCTCTCCCTCCAGTGCACTGATAGAACAGCATAGAAAACAGAATTGAATAGAACAGAATAAAATGGAGAATGGAAAAGAATAATACAGAATATAATGGAATAGAATTAAATTATTTCCGGCCTGTTTAGTTCGCTGCTGTTTGACTGCATCAGGAGTCAGCACACCCTGCTACAGATTCCACAGCTTCCTGCTACATCATCTATATAAATCATTGATGGGGAAGTGAGTTATGTAATAAAATAAAGAGGACTCAGAACAGAGAATAATGTATCATATCTGATTTGAGTCAGCAGAATTATGCATCCCCCATCTCGGTCTAAATAAATGCAGCATCTGAGTCCTAACCACACCCGGTTTAATTGTAGTTCTCTGAATATTTCTTACTCACTCCCTGAATCCCTAATCAACCCCTAGCTATTTCTGTAGATCAAAGAGAATTGGTAATTTATTGGCAACATGGTAATTACTTCAATGTGCCTTCTGAGAGGTTGAGTGGGATTTTGTCCTTCTATCCAGATCTCCAGGAGTGTGTAGGGATGAGGGAATGAGGGACTAAGGGTCGACTTGGGATTCAGGGAGGAAGGATTCAGGAGTCTGTCTCCACACAAAATCTTAAGTTATTTTCCTCATGCTGCAAGGCACACTGGGAAAATGAGTTTATTTAGTTACCATGGTGGTCGAGTGGGTTACAGTGAGGTGGAATATGTCTGACAGATGGTTGTTAGTTTCCCACAAGGCTGGGTCAATTATCAATTGATGCATGGTAACTACATCTCCGTCTTCCCATAACACCGGATTGACTCTCGTTGCTGTACAAAACCATATAGTGCCTTCTCTAACAATAGTTGCTACCATTACATTTGACCGTTCATCATTGCAATGACCTATTTGTATAGTATATTGCCAAATTCCCAGAGCGCATTGTAATAATGACGTCATTACAACCTGTTCTTCCCACTGGAAATGTCATTGTTGTAACTGAGTATTTGGCATTGCTAGTCCAACCTTGCTGCAGGTTTCTACCAAAATACAGAGAGAGAGCGTAATGCCAGTCCTAAAACACGTGTCCTTTTTGTCAATGTATCAACGTTGTTTGATACAGCCTTTTTTTACAACTAGTAACCCTGCCTTAATTCCCAAAGAGCAAGCAGCAGCACAGTAGCAAAGTATCCCTAGAAGGAAGAAACCTGGAGAGGAACCAGACTCAGAGACGAGGCCCTCTGGCATTACCCTCAATAACCCAGTGCAGCCAACAGCACTGGGTTATTGAGGGTAATGCCTACAGCACTGGGTTATTGAGGGTAATGCATACAGCACTGGGTTATTGAGGGTAATGCATACCACACTGGGCTATTGAGGGTAATGCATACCACACTGGGCTATTGAGGGTAATGCATACCACACTGGGTTATTGAGGGTAATGCATACCACACTGGGTTATTGAGGATAATGCATACCACACTGGGTTATTGAACCACACTGGGCTATTGAGGGTAATGCATACCACACTGGGTTATTGTGTCAGGCCCTGATCCGTTTCACCTGTTCCTGTTATTGTCTCCATCCCCTCCAGGTGTCACTTATTTCCCCCAGTGTATTTATCCCTGTGTTTCCTGTCTTTTTGTGCCAGTTCGTCTTGTATGTTCAAGTCAACCAGTGTGTATTTCTATTTTATTTTACTAGTCCTCCCGGATTTTACCTTTGCCTGTTTTTCTGGACTCCATTCCCGCCTGCCTGACCATTCTGCCTGCCCTGAACTCGAGCCTGCCTGACCATTCTGCCTGCCCTGAACTCGAGCCTGCCTGACCATTCTGCCTGCCCTGAACTCGAGCCTGCCTGCCATTCTGCCTGCCCTGGCCTCGAGCCTGCCTGCCATTCTGCCTGCCCTGGCCTCGAGCCTGCCTGCCATTCTGCCTGCCCTGGCCTCGAGCCTGCCTGCCATTCTGTACCTCTGGAACTGAACTGGTTTTGACCTTTTGCCTGTCCACGACCAGTCTCTTGCCTGCCCCTTTTGGATTGTTAATAAACATCTTGGACTGTATGCCCTTATATAATGAGGGTAATGCCACCACACTGTTGTTAAGAGGGTAACGACGACAGCGCTGGGTTATTGAGGGTAATGCCTACAACACTGGGTTATTGAGGGTAATGCCTACAACACTGGGTTATTGAGGGTATGCCTACAACACTGGGTTATTGAGGGTATGCCTACAACACTGGGTTATTGAGGGCAATGCCTACAGCACTGGGTTATTGAGGGTAATGCCTACAGCACTGGGTTATTGAGGGTAATGCCTACAACACTGGGTTATTGAGGGTATTGCCTACAACACTGGGTTATTGAGGGTAATGCCTACAACACTGGGTTATTGAGGGTAATGCCTACAACACTGGGTTATTGAGGGTAATGCCTACAACACTGGGTTATTGAGGGTATTGCCTACAGCACTGGGTTATTGAGGGTAATGCCTACAACACTGGGTTATTGAGGGTATTGCCTACACCACTGGGTTATTGAGGGCAATGTCTACAACACTGGGTTATTGAGGGTAATGCCTACAACACCGGGTTATTGAGGGTATTGCCTACACCACTGGGTTATTGAGGGCAATGCCTACAGCACTGGGTTATTGAGGGTAATGCCTACAACACTGGGTTATTGAGGGTAATGCCTACAACGCTGGGTTATTGAGGGTATTGCCTACAACACTGGGTTATTGAGGGTAATGCCTACAACACTGGGTTATTGAGGGTAATGCCTACAACACTGGGTTATTGAGGGTAATGCCTACAACACTGGGTTATTGAGGGTATTGCCTACACCACTGGGTTATTGAGGGCAATGCCTACAACACTGGGTTATTGAGGGCAATGCCTACAACACTGGGTTATTGAGGGTAATGCCTACAACACTGGGTTATTGAGGGTAATGCCTACAACACTGGGTTATTGAGGGTAATGCCTACAACACTGGGTTATTGAGGGTATTGCCTACAGCACTGGGTTATTGAGGGTAATGCCTACAACACTGGGTTATTGAGGGTAATGCCTACACCACTGGGTTATTGAGGGTATTGCCTACAACACTGGGTTATTGAGGGTAATGCCTACAACACTGGGTTATTGAGGGTATTGCCTACAGCAGTGTTTTTTTCTCTCAACCTCACAGAGAGGACTCCTGAAGACCACACAGCCAACAGATACCTTGGTGCCGCTGTAGTAGTCGTCCACGGTGGTAGCATTCATGAAAGTCTGCTGGAGGTGCACACTGGTGTCGATCCCCCCGGGGAGGACCAGTTTCCCAGAAGCGTCAATCACCTTGGCCCCTCCCGGGATCATCAGCCCCTCCCCCACCTGCATGATGATACCGTTCTCAATGTAGACGTCTGCCTCCTGTGTCAAGTCATCGTTCACCACCTGGTGGAAAAAATATGCATGAGTCAGGTGATGGGCAGAAAAAAATAAATGAATAAATGAAACAGGTAATATCTGCAACACTCCCCAGTGATTTATTTCAGATGAACAGACAATGTTTCAATCTCACTGGGATCTTCACCACCACCATCAATAACCACAACAGCAGTCAACACAACACACCTTGCCACCCTTGATCAAGATCCTGGTTGTCGCTGAACTGGAAGACATGATGGCTCTGGAAGAGAGAAGTGAAGGGTTAGCACTTCTCCCTGTGGTGCAGGGAGTTAGTCCCAAAATTAACATTGTAGAAGATTTTTGTTGTTGTTGATTGAACCTCTGCATATTTTCTCTGAAAGAGCGACACGCAGATGAGAAATCACTTTTCACTCTCATGGAGAATGGTATTTGTTTCCTGACCAGCAATACCACAATACTTCAACTACAACTTGGTATATACAAGCAGTGGTACTACTGACAGTCATTGGCATTACATTCAGATGAAGAGGGAGGGACCCATTGAAGAACACAAATGAATCGCTGTGTTCTAAAACACGTTATAACACAATAAATAGTGTTCTCAGCTTGGCCTGGCCAGGCTGCTGTGACATCAACTAGCAGGCTTGACTCGGAGGCTGTGTCTGTCACTGAGTATGACCAAACACCCCTTATCTGTCTGGACAAAAACACACACTGGTTTCTGTCCATCGCAGAATTACATTCTATTATTTATTACTCTAAAACCACACATGAACCTGTACATACAGTTGAAGTTGGAAGTTTACATACACTTAGGTTGGAGTCATTAAAACTCGTTTTTCAACCACTCCACAAATTTCTTGTTAACAAACTATAGTTTTGGCAAGTCGGTTAGGACATCTACTTTGTGCAAGACACAAGCAATTTTTCCAACAATTGATTATTTCACTGTATCACAATTCCGGTGGGTCAAAAGTTTACATACACTAAGTATGTAAACGGGGTGGTAGGGTAGCCTAGTGGTTAGAGCGTTGGACTAGTAACCGGAAGGTTGCAAGTTCAAATCCCCGAGCTGACAAGGTACAAATCTGTCATTCTGCCCCCACAGTTCCTAGGCTGTCATTGAAATTAAGAATTTGTTCTTAACTGACTTGCCTAGTTAAATACATGTAAAAAAATAAGTTGACTGTGCCTTTAAACAGCTTGGAAAATTCCAGAAAATTATGTCATGGCTTTAGAAGCTTCTGATAGGCGAATTGACATCATTTTAGTCAATTGGATGTATGTCAAGGCATACCTTCAAACTCAGTGCCTCTTTGCTTGACATCATGGGAAAATCAAAAGAAATAAGCCAAGGCTTGTAGACCTGGTTCATCCTTGGGAGTAATTTCCAAACGCCTGAAGGTACCACGTTCATCTGTACAAACAATAGTACGCAAGTATAAACACCATGGGACCACGCAGCCGTCATACCGCTCAGGAAGGAGAAGCATTCTGTTCCCTAGAGATGAACTTACTTTGGTCCGAGAAGTGCAAATCAATCCCAGAACAACAGCAAAGGACCTTGTGAAGATGCTGGAGGAAACAGGTACAAAAGTATCTATATCCCCAGTAAAACGAGTCCTATATCAACATAACCTGAAAGGCCTCTCAGCAAGGAAGAAGCCACTGTTCCAAAACCGCCATAAAAAAGCCAGACTACGGTTTGCAACTACACATCGGGACAAAGATCGTACATTTTGGAGAAATGTCCTCTGGTCTGATGAAATAAAAAGATAACTGTTTGGCCATAATGACTATCGTTATGTTTGGAGGAAAAAAGGGGAGGCTTGCAAGCCGAAGAACACCATCCCA
This sequence comes from Oncorhynchus clarkii lewisi, assembly GCF_045791955.1. Classification (NCBI taxonomy): domain Eukaryota; kingdom Metazoa; phylum Chordata; class Actinopteri; order Salmoniformes; family Salmonidae; genus Oncorhynchus; species Oncorhynchus clarkii. Next base: position 35,788,133 of record NC_092171.1, on the reverse strand, counting down.
ACCGTGAAGCACGGGGTTGGCAGCATCATGATGTGGGGGTGCCTTGCTGCAGGAGGGACTGGTCCACTTCAAAAAATAGATGGTATCATGAGGATGGGAAATTATGTTGATATATTGAAGCAACATCTCAAGACATCAGTCAGGAAGTTAAAGCTTGGTCGCAAATGGGTCTTCCAAATGGACAATGACCCCAAGCATACTTACAAAGTTGTGGCAAAATTGCTTAAGGACAACAATGTCAAGGTATTGGAGTGGCCATCACAAAGCCCTGACCTCAATCCCATTGAAAAAGCATGTGCGAGCAAGGAGGCCTGCAAACCTGACTCAGATACACCAGCTCTGTCAGGAAAAATGGGACAAAATTCACCCAACGTATTGTGGGAAGCTTGTGGAAGGCTACCAGAAACTTTGCGACCGTTTGCCACATTTAAGGCTTCAAACATAAAGATATAAAACTGTATTTTTTTGTGAAGAATCAACAACAAGTGGGACACAATCATGAAGAGGAACGACATTTATTGGATATTTCAAACTTTTTTAACAAATCAAAAACTGAAAAATTGGGCGTGCAAAATTATTCAGCTCCTTTACTTTCAGTGCAGCAAACTCTCTCCAGAAGTTCAGTGAGGATCTCTGAATGATCCAATGTTGACCTAAATGACTAATGATGATAAATACAATCCACCTGTGTGTAATCAAGTCTCTGTATAAATGCACCTGCACTGTGATAGTCTCAGAGGTCCGTTAAAAGCACAGAGAGCATCATGAAGAACAAGGAACACACCAGGCAGGTCCGAGATACTGTTGTGAAGAAGTTTAAAGCCGGATTTGGATACAAAAAGATTTCCCAAGCTTTAAACATCCCAAGGAGCACTGTGCAAGCGATAATATTGAAATGGAAGGAGTATCAGACCACTACAAATCTACCAAGACCTGGCCGTCCCTCTAAACTTTCAGCTCATACAAGGAGAAGACTGATCAGAGATGCAGCCAAGAGGCCCATGATCACTCTGGATGAACTGCAGAGATCTACAGCTGAGGTGGGAGACTCTGTCCATAGGACAACAATCAGTCGTATATTGCACAAATCTGGCCTTTATGGAAGAGTGGCAAGAAGAAAGCCATTTCTTAAAGATATCCATAAAAAGTGTCGTTTAAAGTTTGCCACAAGCCACCTGGGAGACACACCAAACATGTGGAAGAAGGTGCTCTGGTCAGATGGAACTTTTTGGCAACAATGCAAAACGTTGTTTGGCGTAAAAGCAACACAGCTCATCACTCTGAACACACCATCCCCACTGTCAAACATGGTGGTGGCAGCATCATGGTTTGGGCCTGCTTTTCTTCAGCAGGGACAGGGAAGATGGTTAAAATTGATGGGAAGATGGATGGAGCCAAATACAGGACCATTCTGGAAGAAAACCTGATGGAGTCTGCAAAAGACCTGAGACTGGGACGGAGATTTGTCTTCCAACAAGACAATGATCCAAAACATAAAGCAAAATCTACAATGGAATGGTTCAAAAATAAACATATCCAGGTGTTAGAATGGCCAAGTCAAAGTCCAGACCTGAATCCAATCGAGAATCTGTGGAAAGAACTGAAAACTGCTGTTCACAAATGCTCTCCATCCAACCTCACTGAGCTCGAGCTGTTTTGCAAGGAGGAATGGGAAAAAATGTCAGTCTCTCGATGTGCAAAACTGATAGAGACATACCCCAAGCAACTTACAGCTGTAATCGCAGCAAAAGGTGGCGCTACAAAGTATTAACTTAAGGGGGCTGAATAATTTTGCACGCCCAATTTTTCAGTTTTTGATTTGTTAAAAAAGTTTGAAATATCCAATAAATGTCGTTCCACTTCATGATTGTGTCCCACTTGTTGTTGATTCTTCACAAAAAAATACAGTTTTATATCTTTATGTTTGAAGCCTGAAATGTGGCAAAAGGTCGCAAAGTTCAAGGGGGCCGAATACTTTCGCAAGGCACTTTATACTGTGGTGCAGGACAGTATAGTATAGTACAGTATTGTCTCATCAGAATGTGAAGATATTCACATTTTCCAATACAATATCCCTGTGTGTGTGCATGGTGTGAGAGTGTATGTGTTCTCTGTGCACAGTGAGGGCGTATGCAGACTGTGCACCATGCCTACGTGTGTGGGTGTGAGGGTGCGGCAGCTGGAAGGTTTACCACATGCTCCCTCTCCTCATAGCTCCAGATAGGGAGCTGAGATGATCTATATAAAAATGTTGACTAGATGACATCTTGATCAGGCATGCTCAGATGCAAATCTAGGCCAATTTTAAAGGCAGACAGCTGATGTCTAAAACTTCACATTGAAATATGGGAGGGAGGGAACATGCATCAACCATTTGTTATCCATCACTTCTACTGGTTGACCCACATCTCACAAGCATTTCGCTACACTCGCATTAACATCTGCTAACCATGTGTATGTGACAAATAAAATTTGATTTGATTTGACATCTTACTGAGTGTTTTATGATGTATAATTAATGAAGGAATGAAGTTACAACAATATGCCTTCCACGGGTAGAATAGAAACACATACAGGCTACTTATTATTATTTTTTACACATTTCAGGGTGGAGCACAAATAATTAGGCTACTGCAGAAATAATATAGTACCAGCAGGTTGTCTTGTGTAGGCTAGCCTAATGTATTGTCGGACCTAAGTCTTTTACAAATTGTGTTTATAGGATATTTCACAAAATTGTCACAAACATAGATATGACAGTAGCCAACGTGGACAATTGGTCATGGAGTTTGAAACGTTACAGATTGATACAAGCATAAATTATAGCAATTCCAACGTTACTGCACATGTTAATGGCTAGACCCTAGCTTATAGTCTATAACAAATAAGGGCAGAATTTTCTTTGAATATAATAAATCATAGATCAACAATAATACATCGCACACCCTACATTGGCACAAAGAAACATCGGCCTTCAGGATACATCATGTTCCAAACCGATGCAGAAAACAGTTTTCAAAACCCTCCCTCCCATAATAACGGAACACCCTATATTAATAAATACTCTCTTCCATCCCACAGTCTAAAATATAATGTTGCACTTGGAACCTAGAAATCGATGGGCCAAATTCATAGCATGTGCAATTGGATAGCTAGCTATAGCGCTTACGTTCCCTGTCTGAGTTCCATATGCTGTCTACCGGTAGCCTATTAGGTTATAATTTCGACTACCCAACAAAAGCTAATGATGGCATGAAAGGAATTAGGAAGGCAGAATCAGAAATATACAAGAAGCAGTCAGGACGCCGGGTAGCAGACACTAGACATTCAGCCAGTCAGAATGAGAAACAAAGTATCCACATAAAGCAAGCGTCGTTGTCTAGGGCCGATCCATTGGCTACACCCGCACAGAGTCTGGGTCCCCAAGTCAAAGCTTCTTCACTTTATTCTTAGTACATAACTGTATGCTAAGGCTGCATATCACAATTTCGTTCCACATACCTCTCCTACCGGCCTACGGCTCCAAAACGCCTTTGGGGTTACTTTCTGATAGCCTAGCAGAGCACCAATCCGCTGAATGAGACGAACACTTGCGGTAGACAGTGAGCAGACTCCAGGCTTCTCAACCTCCGGTCACAGCATCCAAGCCCGTGCAACGTGCAGACCCTCCAATCACCGGTAGATAATGCAGTTCGGCCACCAGAGGAACCAATCAGTATGCACTTAGGGCGTATCCACTTGGAGGGGGCTGTACCGTTATTTGAAGCAGTGGGTAGGGACAGAGAGGAAGAGGCGAAGAGAGAGGTTTTACTCCGCCCAACATCTGTCCACGAAAAAAACCCACGAAGTGAGGGAACATTGTATGGAGGTCAATGAGAGTGTCGAATTTGGTCAACAAAAAATGTAATTGCTAATTTGCTATGTAAGGCTTATGTGATCGAATAGAAGTTTCCTAACAGTGATCGAATAGAAGTTTCGTAACAGTTTGGTTGTTACAAATGTACTAACAATATAAATGTACAAATAACGTAAGTGAAGCATGTGGCATTTCGGCAACTTAGAAAAAAAAAACATATCAGAGTTGTACAAATTGAGATGGTCTGGTATAAGTTGGACCGCAGAGTGAAGGAAAAGCAGCCAACAACTGCTCAGCATATGTGGGAACTCCTTCAAGACTGGAAAAACATTTCTCATGAAGCTGGCTGAGAGAAAGCCAAGAGTGTGCAAAGCTGTCATCAAGGCAAAGGGTGGCTACTTTGAAGAATCTCAAATATAAAATATATTTTGATATGTTTAACACTTCTTTGGTTACTACATGATTCCATATGTGTTACTTCATAGTTTTGATGTCTTCACTATTATTCTACAATGTAGAAGATAGTACAAATAAAATAAAACCTTGAATGAGTAGGTGTGTCCAAACTTTTGATTTGGTACTGTATATATACAGTTGAAGTCGGAAGTTTACATACACTTAGGTTGGAGTCATTAAAACTCATTTTTCCAACCACTCCACAAATTTCTTGTTAACAAACTATAGTTTTGGCAAGTTGGTTAGGACATCTACTTTGTGCATGACACAAGTATTTTTTCCAACAATTGTTTACAGACAGATTATTTTACTTAGAATTCACTGTATCACAATTCCAGTGGGTCAGAAGTTTACATACACTAAGTTGACTGTGCCTTTAAACAGCTTGGAAAAATCCAGAAAATGATCTCATGGCTTTAGAAGCTTCTGATAGGCTAATTGACATCATTTGAGTCAATTGGAGGTGTACCTCGATGTATTTCAAGGCCTACCTTCAAACTCAGTGCCTCTTTGCTTGACATCATGGGAAAATCAAAAGATATCAGCCAAGAGCTCAGAAAAAAATGGGAGACCTCCACAAGTCTGGTTCATCCTTGGGAGCAATTTCCAAATGCCTGAAGGTACCACATTCATCTGTACAAACAATAGTATGCAAGTATAAACACCATGGGATCACGCAGCCGCCATACCGCTCAGGAAGGAGACGCGTTCTGTCTCCTAGAGATGAACGTACTTTGTGCGAAAAGTGCAAATCAATCCCAGAACAACAGCAAAGGACCTTGTGAAGATGCTGGAGGAAACAGGTACAAAAGTATCTATATCCACAGTAAAACGAGTCATATATCAACGTAACCTGAAAGGCCGCTGAGCAAGGAAGAAACCACTGCTCCAAAACCCGCTAAGAAAAGCCAGACTACGGTTTGCAACTGCATGTGGGGACAAAGATTGAGAAATGTCCTCTGGTCTGATGAAATAAAAATAGAACTGTTTGGCCATAATCACCATTGTTATGTTTGGAGGCTTGCAAGCCGAAGAAGACCATCCCAACCGTGAAGCACGGGGTGGCAGCAGCATGATGTGGGGGTGCTTTGCTGCAGGAGGGACTGGTCCACTTCACAAAATAGATGGCTTCATGAGGATGGGAAATTATGTGGATATATTGAAGCAACATCTCAAGACATCATTCAGGAAGTTAAAGCTTGGTCTCAAATGGGTCTTCCAAATGGACAATGACCCCAAGCATACTACCAAAGTTGTGGAAAAATGGCTTAAGAACAACAAAGTCAAGGTATTGGAGTGGCCATCACAAAGCCCTGACTTCAAACGTATAGAACATTTGTAGGCAGAACTGAAAGAGCATATGCTAGCAAGGAGGCCTACAAACCTGACTCAATTACACCAGCTCTGTCAGGAGGAATGGGACAAAATGTATCCACCTTATTGTGGGAAGCTTGTGGAAGGCTGCCCGAAACGTTTGACCCAAGTTAATCAATTTAAAGGCAATGCTACCAAATATTAATTGAATGTACTGTATGTAAACTTCTGACCCACTGGGAATGTGATGAAAGAAATAAAAACTGAAATAAATCATTCTCTCTACTATTATTCTAACATTTCACATTCTTAAAATAAAGTGGTGATCCTAACTGACCTAAGACAGGGAATTTTTACTAGGATTAAATGTCAGGAATTGTGAAAAACTGACTTTAAATGTATTTGGCCAAGGTTTATGTAAACTTCTGACTTCAACTGTATACACACATATATATATATATATATATATATATATATATATGTGTGTGTGTGTGTGTAATTGGGTGTATAGACATATAGACAGTATATGGATAGAATATGTAATTTATCTGAAGAATAGTACATGTACAGCAATAGTTAAATAGGATAGGCCTTGACTAGAATACAGTATATACATATGAAGTGGGTAAAACAGTAGGTAAACATTATTAAAGCAATTAATGTTCCATGACTTTGTACATAGGGCAGCAGCCTCTAAAGTGCATGATAGAGTAACCGGGTGGTAGCCGGCTAGTGGTGACTAAAGTTCAGAGCAGGGTGCTGGGCGGAAGCCGGCTAGTGGGGACTAAAGTTCAGAGCAGGGTACTGGGAGGAAGCCGGCTAGTGGTGACTAAAGTTCAGAGCAGGGTACTGGGCGGAAGCTGGCTAGTGGTGACTAAAGTTCAGAGCAGGGTACTGGGAGGAAGCCGGCTAGTGGTGACTATTTAACAGTTTGATGGCCTTTAGAAATAAACAGTTTTTCAGTCTCTCGGTCCCAGCTTTGATGCACCTGTACTGACCTCGTCTTCTGGATGGTAGTGGAGTGAACAGGCTGTGGCTCGGATGGCTGAGGTCCTTGATGATCTTATTGGCCTTCCTGTAACACCGGATGCTGTAGATGTCCTGGAGGGCAGGCAGTGTGCCCCCGATGATGCATTGGGCAGACCACACCACCCTCTGTAGAGTCCTGTGGTTGTGGACGGTACAGTTTCCTTACCAGGCGGTGATACAGCCAGACAGGATGCTCTCAGTGGTGCATCTGTAAACGTTTGTGAGGGTTTTAGGGGCCAAGCCGAATTTCTTCAGCCTTTTGAGGTTGAAGAGGCACTTTTGCACCTTCTTCACCACCATGTCTGTGTGGGTGGACCATTTCAGATTGCCAGTGATGTGTACATCGAGGAACTTGAAGCTTTTCACCTTCTCCACTACAGTCCCATTGATGTGGATAGGGGCGTGCTCCCTCTGCTGTCTCCTGAGGTCCACGATAAGCTCCTTCGTTTTGTTGACGTTGAGGTTATTTTCCTGGCACAACTCCGCCAGGGCCCTCACCTCCTCCCTGTAGGCTGTCTCGTCATTGTTGGAAATCAAACCTACCACTGTTGTGTCATCTGCAAACTTGATGATTGAGTAAGAGACAATGGTCCCATCTGATCTCACCTCCTCCAGCCTGCCATCTTTGAGGACATGTATTTCCATTGTTAGAGCAATCACTCGAAAATCTTGGATGTGAACTGTGATTACATTTTAGCAGACACTCTTATCCAGAGTGACTTACAGTAGTGAGTGCATTAATTTTCATTCTGGTCCCCCGTGGGAACTGAACCCAAAAACCTGGCATTGCAAGCACCATGCACTACCAACTGAGCGACACAGGAACTTATTGTGAAAAGATGGATCATGGATAGTAAAGCAAGGAGGCCATAAAATCACTAGACAGCCTATAAATAACAATACACATTTTTTTTTTTTATCATAAAGTATACTATTCAGATTTAAGGTTTATGTAATCATTATGAACACAAGACAAGACATTAGGCTATAATAAACACTACAAACACAGATTATTATTATTAGTAATCATTAGGCCTTAAATGTGTGAGAAAATCCAGGGTGATGTGAGCAATAGCAGAGCCAACAAACTATTACCTTTTTTAAATAGTCATCTACAAGACCCTGCTAGGTAAAGTCCCCCCTTATCTCAGCTCGCTGGTCACCATAGCATCTCCCACCTGTAGCACACGCTCCAGCAGGTATATCTCTCTGGTTACCCCCAAAACCAATTCTTTCTTTGGCCACCTCTCCTTCCAGTTCTCTGCTGCCAATGACTGGAACAAACTACAAAAATCTCTGAAACTGGAAACACTTATCTCCCTCACTATCTTTAAGCACCAACTGTCAGAGCAGCTCACAGATTACTGCACCTGTACATAGCCCACCTATAATTTAGCCCAAACAACTACCTCTTTCCCTACTGTATTGAAGTTATTTATTTATTTTGCTCCTTTGCACCCCATTATTTTTATTTCTACTTTGCACATTCTTCCACTGCAAATCTACCATTCCAGTGTTTTCCTTGCTATATTGTATTTACTTTGCCACCATGGCCTTTTTGCCTTTACCTCCCTTATCTCACCTAATTTGCTCGCATCGTATATAGACTTGTTTATACTGTATTATTGACTGTATGTTTGTTTTACTCCATGTGTAACTCTGTGTCGTTGTATGTGTCAAACTGCTTTGCTTTATCTTGGCCAGGTCGCAGTTGTAAATGAGAACTTGTTCTCAACTAGCCTACCTTGTTAAATAAAGGTGAAATAAAATAAAAAAATAAAAATGTCTCTCCGAGATTTTAAAACGGTTTAAAAGTAGGCTTTAGTTTTTACTTTAGTATAGATGTGCAACAATTGTTCCATGGGTAATGTATGTTGTTATGTTGCCAAGAAACCTGATCAAGAAGAGTGATCAGATTTTGTATGGTTCAATTTATTCCGGGTACAGGTGAAGAATAACAAGAGCTATTATATTTTTGCACAAAAACAATACATTTATTCAAGTGTTCTCCAGCACAAATACATAAGGAGCCGTTTTCTTATTTCTGGGCACTAAAACATAAGTAATGGGTAAAGGGTGTAGAATGACTGCTACATCTGCTGTATGCACTGATCATCTTAAAGACAAACAACATAGGCCATAAAACAATGAATATGACACAAAAAGAAAGTCACACAGACTGACCTGTCTGATGCATTGGAACAGTGAAATGTCATGGGAAAGAATCCTAAATGGCACCCTATGCCCTGTATAGCACACTACTTTTGACTAGTGTCCAATGTAGTGTAGTGCACTATATAGGGAATAGGGTGCCATTTGGGACACATTTTAATATTTGCCAATAATAACAAAAATGATCATCGAAAACAAGACATGGAGGACAGAATATTATGGCACGGAATGTAGGATTAAGAAGCAAAGCGAATGCCAGGTTTCACACATACATTATGCTACAGTAAACGTTATTACTGAAATGCTTTTATTTTTTTGTTATTTCCCATTATGGAGTAAATGGTTTTTCCAACAGATAAGCACCAACCAACTACAGCAATTTCTAGTCTAAAACAATATAGGAAACTCATTATTATTTATATTTTTTTCAAGTCAAAAGTTCAAATGTATTTGTTAATATATGCATCCTATGAGAGTGAAATAATGGTGCTTTTCCATCATACTACAAGGAAGTTAAAAACAGTCATTGTCAAGACAAGTTTTATTTCCCTTCCAAAACAAATATATTTTTTCTTGATTAGATAAAATGTTTAGCACCGTCAGAAACACCTACAATCCCTCTTTATAGTTGTTATAAAAATAAACAAAAGGCAAAATCAACCAACATTATGTAGGGCTGTGCAGTGAAGTAGAGACTGTTGCATCTTAAAGCTGTCATTATTAGGCTAAAGATCACTTGACACATTTAAACTGGATTCACTCAGGACTCACTCAAAACATCAAAAAACAAATCAAACAAATGAACAGTACTAGAAGGCAACACTTGGAGTCTACCCTCTAATGCTTCATAGCTTATTTTGATATTTAAAACAAAAAACTATTTTACTTGATTTTCTTTTTACTTTTTCATCTTTTTTTTTCTAATTCCATGATATATATTAGCAAAGAATTATATTTGTACATCTCATAGGTAATTCAAAAAGATAAAAACAAATCAAAAACAGTGACAGGAAAACTCTATGTACAAACTGTACAAGGGGCATGGTCATTTACTATAGGGAAAGGGAATTAACATCAATGTCAACACAACGCATAAGGATTCCTGCAAACCCAATGTCCGAAGTTCAACTAAAAAGGTGGAAAGGATACGATAAGGTCACTTAAGAACGTAATCATGTATGAAACTACATTTATGAAATGAAGTCATTTTGAATATTTAGATAGAACATTGGTAAGTCATAATCTCTGCTACTGTATTTTTCTGGTCACCGTTCACTCTTCAGTTTTGAGTTCTGAAAAACTCATTTCTAAATCGTCCACAAATTTAAAAATGAATTCCCAGCAATTCTACACATCTTGCCATGGGGCGTAGAGAAAATATTGCAGTTTTAAATAAAGTTTTCTGCAATTCTACACATTTTGCCATTGGACAGAGAATTATTTTTGCAATTTCATCACACATTTCATGCAATTCTACTCATTTTGCCACGGGGCAGAGAATTATTTTTGCAATTTCATCACACATTTCATGCAATTCTACTCATTTTGCCATGGGGCAGAAAATTAATTTTTCAGTTTTATAGCTAATTTCCTGCACTTCTATCCATTTTGCCAAGATTTAGAGTGAGAATAACTAACCAACTAAATGGGGCCCCCTTGAAGTCAGGGCCCTAGGCACGTGCCCTGCTTGCCCGGTCAGTATTTGGCCATGACTACTCAAGTTTAGATAGCAGGCTAGACTAACTACCAATCTAAAAATGGTTAGCTGACATGGCCAATTGAGTGACTGTCAGTGACTGACATAACAAAAGAAAAACTGCAGAATGATGCCCAACCAAATGTCTAAATTGCACCTGGTGTATTGTACTATTCTTACTTTCAATAGTAAGTTCAGACCCCGACTGAGTTCCTAAAAAAAAAAAAATGCGTATGCCTGGAGCAGGCCCTGTAATCAGTTTGAAAATCTGTCTCTATCACTCTCGCTTTTTCTAATAATTTGAGGTCTACAAGAGGAAGGTGCAGAGGACATTGCATCTGCGGTCTGGTATTCATTTGGAAAGGTAACGTTACAAACATACGGTATAACATAGTTCCTTAACTCTGTTTTAAATTCTACAATGTCTTTTTTTATCCAGAGAATGACATACTGAATTACGGCTTTCAACAGAAGACAATATGAAAATGGAGCACATGAATCATTTTCTATGAATCTACTGTACATTGAGTAGGATCAATAATCAATCGTTTCCATGGATACATGGATTTAACATAATTCTATGAGTCCATTCTTCCACTTCTATTGGCACAGCCCTACTGTATAGAAAACATACTGTATTACACAGCTGTAGAACAGTTCACATCATAAAAACAACATTTCACAAGAAAAACCAAGAAGAAACATTTTAAAATACTGAAGAAAAAAAAAGTATACATATAAAAAAGTGCTTTATAATGTTGGTAAAACAGCACAAAATCGCTATAAAAAGGTAGAAGAACATTGTGAAGCCGCACCATTTTGTTAGAAGATTTGCACCTGACAGTATGTAGTTTGCAGGGGTGAAAAAGGGAAGGAGAGAGTCTTTACTTTATTGTGGAAACCCCAGGCCATCTGCCCTCCCTCCAGTCCAACCACCGTGCTCACTAACAGTTGTACAGTAATGACATTAGAAAAAAGCATCACCACAGACTTTGATCTTAAGGTATTTTGTTGTTGTTGTAACGACAGAATGCATCACCGCCCATGTGGCTAGCTTCATGTTGTGTTTGTGCAGAGTCAGACACAGGCATGCATGGGGGGGGGGGGGGGGGGGGGCCTGAGTTTACATGTAGCAAGGCTTGAACAATTATTTCAAAAACCCCAGTAGAATTGATGTTTATAAAAGCTGTAAAACAGAAAAGAGGAGGATATGGCATATTGTTCTGCAGTCTACTGTCACCACACCTTTAATCGCCACTTTGAAATCATTTAAATGTACTAAAATAACACAGAACTTCTTTAAATAGTGAAAACATTACACTAAAGAAAAATAAAACGTAAAAAAAATGAATTCCCATCTTGTCTAAAGTGTAGTGCCTGTGCCACATGACCTGTGATGCTTCCTATCGTCGTGAAGCACCATGGTATTGTAACCATTTTACAGTAGTACCTTTACCTTCAGTTAACTGTGTATATAAACTTTAAACAAAGAGGTATATGTGATCTGATGTTTTGGATTCATTAAGACACAGCTTTCTATGACACTGAAGACAATCACCCTTTTTCACTTTAGTTCTGCGAGGCTCAGTAGCTGGAGGAATCAAAACTCGACATGACTATACTATCGCTGGCTTGCTTTACCCACTTTAGATATTGGCCAATAGAAAATCATGCCTACACAGCCAATATATTTCACATACATACTGTACATACAGTATCATCAACTCTCTTTCAGATCTTTTCCAATCATCCAATCCTAGTCCTTATTCTAAAAGCCACACAGATCCTAGTTTCTTCTTCCTCAGTGCCTTGAGAAGAAAGCCTTGTCTCAAGTATAGCTTGCACAAATAAATCAATAAAAAAATACTGGATAACACTGCTAAAAGGTAAAATGACATATACATATTAAATAGAATAAGAAGTACATTTCAAATGACAAGAAATAATTTGAAATATTTACTTTCATGATGTTTTGCTTGCCTGGGAAATGATACCAGGTACCAGGGAGTAGTATAATTTCACCAATGCTCATGTTTCTGGTTACAACATTAGTTCTATGTTTGTGATGGTCTAGTTAAGTCAAGTCTTGTTAAACGCAGGTGGTCTTGTTGAGTCAAGTCTTGTTAAACGCAGGCAAAATATTCTTTGAGTGGTGCAAACAAGTGTCGGATGACCGGTACACTCCACGACCTTCCCAGAAGCCTTTGCCTGGCCAGCCGACTCATGTTGGACACGTCTGTGTAATGGACTGGGAAGCCAAACACCCTGGGGAAGGAGACAGTAACCAGATAGCCACCAGAGGGAACAAGAGACAGACAGACAGACAGCGCAGGAGACAGATGGATAGATACAGAGGGACAAAGAGAGGATAGAGAATTAGTGACATAGGGCTATGTTTTCATGTGAGATTGACTTTAGGTCCTTTATAGAAGGCTACATTGGAATCATATATATCACTTTCTGTAAGGGAATCATTTTATAATAAAGATGTATGCCACTGTGAAAAACTGCTCGTAATAAAGTAATTTAATTACGGTATGATTAATGAATTTGAAAGGTAATCAGTTCCTACCTCTCCATCTCAGTGCACCAAAGAATGTCCTCCTTCTCGTTCATGAAGACGGGAAAGTGCTGGTCTTTACCCTGCTTAATGGAATTAGAGCGAGTGGTGATGGTCCTCACTTTGCCAAACTGAGGGGAAACCAGATGGTGAACACACTAAGTGGCTGGTGCATAAGAATAGGACAACCAAGAATTGTTTACAGACCAAATTGTTCATATGACCAAACATTTAATTTGACTGTTCAAAAGGTACTCACACTCAACTTATTTTTTTCTTGAACTAAGTTAATCAAATTAATGAACTATATAAATGACATATTTGGCCATATGCATAATTTGTACAATAAAAAAAAAATACAGCTACAAAAATAGATGAATAAGTGACCTTCGCTGTTCTGCCGTGCTCCAAACAGTCCTGAAGGTCTAGTCTGTCAGTGAACATGGCCGTCAAGGGCCTGAAGAGGAATACAGATGGAAAAGTAAGAGATGTGTGAAAATACAGAGTGAGAGAGAGAGACAGCGAGAGAGAGAGAGGGCGAGTGAAAGAGAGAGTAAGAGCGAGAGCGAGAGGAAGAGAGTGAGTGAGTGAGTGAGTGAGCGAGAGGAGGAGAGCGTGAGAGAGAGAGGGGAGAGAGAGAGAGAGAGAGAGAGAGAGAGAGGGGAGAGAGAGAGAGGGGAGAGAGAGGAGAGGAAAGATAAAAAAGGTGATCAGGATTATTTAGTTCCTGGGTTTGACTGCCTCAGGAACTAGCCCAGGTATAAATTGCTTTAGGTGACAGGCTCGCTGTTTCTTCCCTCACCGTTCTCTCACCAACCTGTTCATGCCAGGCAGGTTGCCCCAGAAGTAGCGAGCACGGTGGGCAGCAGTCACCTCCTTGGCATCGATCATTACCGGGTTACACTGGAAGAGGAGAGACAGGATATTCATTTAACCTTTATTTAACCAGGTTATTGAAGACACATTCTCTTTTGCAATAATTACCAGAAGAATGTAGTGAAGATAATATTTTGTATAAGGAAAATGTCATACAATGATCAATTAATATGTTTAAATTAACAGTTTAAACTGCTCCTTCATAACCTAACTAGTATATTGACAGCATGCACTGTCAATTATCACCACTAGGCATTCATAATACGTGAATCCATATTCCACTGGATGACTGATATACATGACTTACATGACTGAAATATAGTATCATTTGTTCTTCTAGAAGTTATATAGTCTCTGTAAAGGAACAAACCTCTAGAAAGCGAGAGATGTCCCTCTTGTCACTGACGCCCATTGCCACCACGTTTTCAAAGAGCCAGAAGAACGGCCGGTTGTCGCCCTCTTTGGGCCGAGCCTCGTGCAGCAGGCGGTAGAACTCAAAGAACAGCCGACCAGTGCCCTCTACAGGACAGACAGAGAAGGACAGGCATATGAAATTCAGCTACAGGAAATAAGTCTTCAGCAGGCCCAGAACACAAGTGATAAATGGTAAAGAGTTGTCACCTACCATAAAGACCCTTCCTAGCTGGGTTGACAATAGAGAGGTCGTTACACGGACTTCCACCAATCACTAAGTCAAAGGGGCCCCACTCGTGTAACTGTTAACGAGGGAGAGAGAGAACAGGAAAACAACGAGAGAAAGGAGGAGGACAGGAGATAAGACAAAATAGACTGATTATTCAACTAAGAGACACATTTTGTGTTATATGAAGTGTTATTGTAATAACTCTCACTGATAGGCACCTTACAATCTTTCTCATTTGGGATATCCTTATTAAGAGACTGTGGCTAGGGCGTTCGTCTTTGAGCCAGGCTATTGGGATATCCTTATTGAGAGACTGTGGCTAGGGCGTTCGTCTTTGAGCCAGGCTATATGGATATCCTTATTGAGAGACTGTGGCTAGGGCGTTGGTCTTTGAGCCAGGCTATATGGATATCCTTATTGAGAGACTGTGGCTTGGGCGTTCGTCTTTGAGCCAGGCTATTGGGATATCTTTATTAAGAGACTGTGGCTAGGGCGTTTGTCTTTGAGCCAGGATATTGGGACATCCTTATTAAGAGACTGTGGCTAGGGCGTTCGTCTTTGAGCCAGGCTATTGGGATATCCTTATTAAGAGACTGTGGCTAGGGCGTTCGTCTTTGAGCCAGGCTATTGGGATATCCTTATTGAGAGACTGTGGCTAGGGCGTTCGTCCTATGAGCCAGGATATTGGGACATCCTTATTAAGAGACTGTGGCTAGGGCGTTCGTCTTTGAGCCAGGCTATTGGGATATCCTTATTAAGAGACTGTGGCTAGGGCGTTCGTCTTTGAGCCAGGCTATTGGGATATCCTTATTAAGAGACTGTGGCTAGGGCGTTCGTCCTATGAGCCAGGCTATTGGGATATCCTTATTAAGAGACTGTGGCTAGGGCGTTCGTCTTTGAGCCAGGTTATTGGGATATCCTTATTGAGAGACTGTGGCTAGGGCGTTCGTCTTTGAGCCAGGCTATTGGGATATCCTTATTGAGAATATGTGGCTAGGGCGTTGGTCTTTGAGCCAGGCTATTGGGATATCCTTATTGAGAAACTGTGGCTTGGGCGTTCGTCTTTGAGCCAGGCTATTGGGATATCCTTATTGAGAGACTGTGGCTAGGATGTTCGTCTTTGAGCCAGGCTATTGAGATATCCTTATTGAGAGACTGTGGCTAGGGTGTTCGTCTTTGAGCCAGGCTATTGGGATATCCTTATTAAGAGACTGTGGCTAGGGCGTTCGTCTTTGAGCCAGGCTATTGGGATATCCTTATTGAGAGACTGTGGCTAGGATGTTCGTCTTTGAGCCAGGCTATTGGGATATCCTTATTGAGAGACTCTGGCTAGGGTGTTCATCTTTGAGCCAGGCTATTGGGAGTGACCTTGATCTAGTCTCACAGTTCATAACGTTATACTGTATGATACTCACATGCTTGCGTGTGACGTTCCTCACGTCGCCCACGTACATGATGCGTCCCTGATGCCTGACGATGCCCACCGTGATAGAGTCCTCACACACCTCCGATGCCACATAGCGCTCCACCTGGATACCCAGCTCCTTTAGCACCAGCAGACCTAAAGGTCAGAGGTCAATGAGGTCAAACAGTAGCATGTTGTCGCTCTTTTGATGGACGCCATGACTTCCTGGACAACACTGACAGTTGTTGCTGAGTGGATTATCCTGGTTAAATAGAGTGGATGATTCTATTTATATAATGATTAACTTGAAATTGATGAACTGAATGACAGAATACAGACACAACGCTGAAGGTCTGGCCTGAGGCGCACCATTAATTAGCATTCACAGTGGTTGCCTTTTCTTTTTACAGGAGTGGGAATTCCAACTTCTTTTGTATTTTTGTGTGGTTTTATTAAACAGATAGGGAAGTGAAGGACAGACAGGAAAGGTATGAGAAGTGCACTGCTAGACAATATTGGTTAAACAGCATACTGTGTGGATTAGTTTTCTATCTATCCATCCATCCATTCATCTATCCATCCATCCATCCATCCATCCATCCATCCATCCATCCATCCATCCATCCATCCATCCTTCCAAGACAGTCAGTGTAGTAAATATAGTAATGAGTTAGGGGGCCAGTCCCAGTGAAACCTGAGGCGGGCAGAACGTTTTGTAGAGACAGAGACTTTCAGAGGGTTTTGTGTCAAGGAGAGGAGAGGAAGGGAAGGAGAGGGGAAGAAGGAGAGAAGAGAACAGGAGGGGAGAGTCCTGTCTAACCTGTTGCTATGCCGTCGAACAGTGACAGGACACGAATAGGTTGTCTCTTCTCTGCCATGACTGGAGGGTAAAGCTTTGGTTGTTCCTGTGAAACAACAGAGAGAGAGAGAGAGAGAGAGAGAGAGAGAGAGAGAGAGAGAGAGAGAGAGAGAGAGAGAGAGGGGGAGGGAGAGAGAGAGAGAGAGAGATACGGCTCAGTTTTGACCCAGAGGAGAGGGAGCCTGGAATGACTTCAGCTGTCTCTAATGTGTGAAGCCTTATTCATAGAGCCCCATAGCTGTGATAATCTGCCTGCTCATTGTTGCAGATTTAGGGAGATACACACTGTGTGTCACAATGGAACATAGACTCACTGTGGCTCTGTGGCTTCTTTATTTTGATTTGTTATTTTATTTATACATTTTTTACTTCAGGTTATTTTAGTAAATACTTTCTTAACACTTATTTTTCTTAAAACTGCATTGTTGGTTAAGGGCTTGTAAGTAAGCATTTCACTGTTGTATTCGGCGCATGTGACATTTTTTATTTATTTGGGTGTGAACTTCACACACACAGCTAGTACTGAGGTACTACTCACAAAATCTTGGTCGTGATTGTTAGCGAAGAAGTGCTGTAGACGGCAGGGCCAATCAGTGTGACGCTCCAGCAGGCCGAACACTCCCTTCTGGCCCTTCTCACACATGTAGCAGCACCAGGGATCCTCTTTTATAGCTATCTGTGCAGCACCTGGCCCCACAAGTAGGTCAACACACTCCACACAGAAACACCTGGAGGGGACAGAGGGAGGTGTGTTATTACACTGCTAGACACTTGTACACACACACACACACGGTCCCACACAATCACACAAACGTGAGAACAAACATACTGTACACACACTCACGGACCCACGCAATCACACATACGTAAGAACGAACATACTGTACACACACAATGCACAAAGACACACACACTTGTGCAAACCATCAAGATAAATGTAAACTGGCACACTCTAACACACCGAGTGAATCACACAAGTTAATGAACAATAACACACATATTTGTGAACTCAGAATCATATGAAAGTAGTCCACTCACCTGCAGCAGTTGTTGTTCCCACACATGAGAACCTCTCGTCCCCCACAGCAGATGGTGCAGTATGACTGGTAACCATCGTCATCATACTGATATGCACATTCTAGAAAGCAGTTCTGGAACACAGTGAACAAGACATTTCCGCTTTGAGATTCGCTTGTAATGATATGCGCTCTATAAGCTGAATCACATTATGGTCAATATTATTATTAAAAGAGAAACAAGTAGCAATGAGAAAACCAGTGTGAACACTAAGTATCATTGACTTACAGAGAACACTGACTGTGTACTAAAAGGTTTGTTGTGTTTGAAATAGCCTTATTGTTAACACATTATGTGCTTAGTGATTCTGTAAGCCTTTCCTGTAAGCTGTGTTTGTGTTTTGGTAACAGAGAGCTTTAAGATAGGGCTTAAAACCTAGAGGGGGGTTAGACCAGGGTCCATATCAAGCATCTCAGAATAAGAGTGCTGAATCATGTCCAACCTGTCCTTGTAATCTTATTTATTGTGATGTAAAAGCAAAACTGATCTGAACTTTATAATAACCGTTTAATTATAAACTGATCTGAACTTTATAATAACTGTTTAATTATAAACTGATCTGAACTTTATAATAACTGTTTAATTATAAACTGATCTGAACTTTATAATAACCGTTTCATTATTTTTTCATTCAACTTTTTCACCGGGACGCTTTATCTGGTTAGGGTTAGGGGTTAGGTTTAAGGTTAGGGTTTAGGGGTAGGGTTAGGGGTTAGGTTTAAGGTTAGGGTTTAGGGGTAGGGTTAGGGGTAGGGTTAGGGGTAGTGTTAGGGTTAGGGGTAGGGGTAGTGTTAGGGGTAGGGTTAGTGGTAGGGTTGGGGTTAGGGGTAGGATTAGGGGTAGTGTTAGGGTTAGGGGTAGGGTTAGGGCTACCGACGTAAAGGCTAATCTGAAGAGGGTACTGGCTAAGGTTAAAACTGTAGAGTGTAGAGAGTATAGGGATATTGTTATCCACGTTGGCACCAACGATGTTTGGATGAAACAGTCAGAGGTCACGAAGCACAACATAGCTTCAGTGTGTAAATTAGCTAGAAAGATGTGTCGGCATCGAGTAATTGTTTCTGGCCCCCTCCCAGTTAGGAGGAGTGATTAGCTCTACAGCAGAGTCTCACAACTCAATCGCTTGTTGAAAACTGATTTATGCATGTCCCAAAACATAGAATGTGTAGATAATTGGCCCTCTTTCTGGGACTCATCCACAAACAGGACCAAGCCTGGCCTGCTGAGGGGTGATGGTCTCTATTCTAGCTGGAGTGGTGCTCTCATCTTATCTACCAACATAGACAGGGCTCTAACTCCTCTGGCTCCACAATAAGATAGGGTGCTGTCAGCCAGCCTGCCAGGTTAGTGGAGTCTGCCACTAGCACAGTCAGAGTAGTCAGCTCAGCTTTCCCCATTGAAACCGTGTATGTGCCTCGACCTGGGTTGGGCAAAACTAAACATGGCGGAGTTCGCTTTAGCAATCTCACTGGAATTAAAGACCTCCTCCATTCCTGTCATTGTTGAAAGAGATTGTGATATCTCACATCTCAAAATAGGGCTACTTAATGTTAGATCCCTCATTTCCAAGGTAGTTATAGTCAATGAAGTAATCACTGATCATAATCTTTATGTGATTGCCCTGACTGAAACATGGCTTAAGCCTGATGAATTTACTGTGTTAAATGAGGCCTCTCCTTTTATAACAAAAAAATGACTGCGTTTTCGTCTTTTGAGCTTCTAGTCACGACATCTATGCAGCCTACTCAATCCCTTTTTATAGCTACTGTTTTCCTCACTGAGTTCCCTGAATTCCTATTGGACTTTGTAGTCATAGCAGATAATATTCACATTTTTGGTGACTTTAATATTCACATGGAAAAGTCCACAGACCCACTCCAAAAGGCTTTCGGAGCCATCATCGACTCAGTGGGTTTTGTCCAACATGTCTCCGGACCTACTCACTGCCACAGTCATACTCCGGACCTAGTTTTGTCCCGTGGAATAAATATTGTTCCTCCTCATAATCCTGGACTATCGGACCACCATATTATTACGTTTGCAATCGCAACAAATAATCTGCTCAGACCCCAACCAAGGATCATCAAAAGTCGTGCTATAAATTCTCGGACAACCCAAAGATTCCTAGATGCCCTTCCAGACTCCCTGCACCTTCCCAAGGATGTCAGAGTACAAAAATCGGTTAACCACCTAACTGAGGAACTCAATTTAACCTTGAATAATACCCTAGATGGAGTCGCACCCCGAAAAACAAAAAACATTTGTCACAAGAAACTAGCTCCCTGGTATACAGAAAATATCTGACACCTGAAGCGGAAGCATGCTTCCAGAAAATACCTGAGCCCTGAAGGGGAAGCATGCTTCCAGAAAATACCTGAGCCCTGAAGGGGAAGCTTCCAGAAAATACCTGAGCCCTGAAGGGGAATCTTCCAGAAAATACCAGAGCCCTGAAGGGGAAGCTTCCAGAAAATACCTGAGCCCTGAAGGGGAAGCATGCTTCCAGAAAATACCAGAGCCCTGAAGGGGAAGCATGCTTCCAGAAAATACCTGAGCCCTGAAGGGGAAGCATGCTTCCAGAAAATACCAGAGCCCTGAAGGGGAAGCATGCTTCCAGAAAATACCAGAGCCCTGAAGGGGAAGCATGCTTCCAGAAAATACCTGAGCCCTGAAGGGGAAGCATGCTTCCAGAAAATACCTGAGCCCTGAAGGGGAAGCTTCCAGAAAATACCTGAGCCCTGAAGGGGAAGCTTCCAGAAAATACCAGAGCCCTGAAGGGGAAGCTTCCAGAAAATACCTGAGCCCTGAAGGGGAAGCATGCTTCCAGAAAATACCAGAGCCCTGAAGGGGAAGCATGCTTCCAGAAAATACCTGAGCCCTGAAGGGGAAGCATGCTTCCAGAAAATACCAGAGCCCTGAAGGGGAAGCATGCTTCCAGAACATACCTGAGCCCTGAAGGGGAAGCATGCTTCCAGAAAATACCTGAGCCCTGAAGGGGAAGCATGCTTCCAGAAAATTGGAATGGAAATGGCGCTACACCAAACTGGAAGACTTTAAGACTTTAAGATATCGAAGAGCCCTCACTGCTGCTCAATCATCCTATTTTTCCAACTTAATTGAGGAGAATAAGAACAATCCCCACCAAAAATGTGGTACTGGTAACTAAAAAGCAGCATTCCCCAAGAAAGGATGGCTTTCACTTCAGCAGTGATGAATTGATAAACTTCCTTGATGAAAAGATCATGATCATTAGAAAGCAAATTACGGACTCCTCTCTGAATCTGCGTATTTCTCCAAAGCTCAGTTGTCCTGAGTCTGCACAATACTGCCAGGATCTAGGGTCAATGGACACGCTCAAGTTTTTTTATCCTATATCTCTTGTGTCACGCTCATCGAAATCGTGGAAATGACCGGACCAAGGTGCAGCGTGGTGAGCGTACATTTGACTTAAAAAAAAAAATATTAAATGTCGCCAACAAAACAAGAAACAACAAAAATTAACATGACGCTTACTAGGCTATACAGGCCACTAACAAAGACAACTACCCACAAAATACAAAAGGAAAAAAGGCTACCTAAGTATGATTCCCAATCAGAGACAACGATAGACAGCTGTCCCTGATTGAGAACCAACAAAACATAGAAACAGAACAGAGTTTCCCACCCGAGTCACACCCTGACCAACCAAACATAGAGAATAAAAAGATCTCTACGGTCAGGGCGTGACATCTTGACATATTCATGAAAATAGTCATGGCCTCTAAACCTTCAAGCTGCATACTGGACCCTATTCCAACTAAACTACTGAAAGAGCTACTTCCTGTGCTTGGCCCTCCTATGTTGAACATAATAAATGGCTCCCTATCCACCGGATGTGTACCAAACATATTAAAAGTGGCAGTAATAAAGCCTCTCTTGAAAAATGCAAACAATGACCCAGAAAATTAAAAAAACTATCAGCCTATATCGAATCTCCAACTCCTCACAAAAGACAAACAATGTATACGAAATGCTCCACCATAACACTGAGTCTGCACTCATGAAGGTGGTAAATTACCTTTTGATGGCATCAGACCAAGGCTCTGCATCTGTCCTTGTGCTCCGAGACCTTAGTGCTGCTTTTGATACCATCGATCACCACATTCTTTTGGAGAGATTGTAAACCGTAATTGGTCTACACGGACAAGTTCTGGCCTGGTTTAGATCTTATCTGTCGGAAAGATATCAGTTTGTCTCTGTGGATGGTTTGTCCTCTGACAAATCAATTGTAAGTTTTGTTGTTCCTCAAGGTTCCGTTTTAGGACCACTATTGTTTTTGCTATACACCTCTTGGTGATGTTATTCGTAAAAAATATTTATATTTTATTCTTTTTTTACCCCTTTTTCTCCCCAATTTAGTGGTAGCCAATTGGTAGTTAGTCTTGTCCCATTGCTGCAACTCCCGTACGGACTCGGGAGAAGCGACAGTTGAGAGCTGTGAGTCCTCCGAAACACAACCCAACCAAACCGCACTGCTTCTTGACACAACACCCGCTTAACCCAGAAGCCAGCCGCACCAACGTGTAGGAGGAAACACCGTATACCTGGCAACCGTGTCAGCGTGCATTGCGCCCTATTGTTAACCTACAAAGCATTACATGAGCATGCTACCACTGGAGTCGCTAGTGCGCGATGGGACAAGAATATTGTTGCCGGCCAAACCCTCCCCTAAACCAAACGACGCTGGGCCAATTGTGCACTGCCCCCTGGTTGCGGCCGGCTGCGACAGAGCCTGGACACGAACCAGGATCTCTGGTGGCACAGCTAGCACTGCGATGCAGTGCCTTAGACCACTGCGCCACTAGGGAGGCTGTCATTCGGAAACATAATGTTAACTTTTACTGCTATGCGGATGATACACAGCTGTACATTTCGATGAAACACGGTGAAGCCCCAAAATTGCCCTCCCTGGAAGCCTGTGTTTCAGACATAAGGAAGTTGATGGCGGTAAATGTTGTACTTTTAAACTCGGACAAAACAGAGTTGCTAGTTCTAGGTCCCAAGAAACAAAGAGATCTTCTGTAGTATCTGACAATTAATGTTGATGGTTGTACAGTCGTCTCAAATAAAACTGAAGGGCCTCGGGGTTACTCTGGACCCTGATCTCTCTTTTGACGACCATATCAAGAATATTTCAAGGATAGCTTTTTCCATCTTCGTAACATTGCAAAAATCTGAAAGGTTTTGTCCAAAAATGATGCAGAAAAGCTAATCCATGCTTTTGTCACTTCTAGATTAGACTACTGCAATGCTCTACTTTCCGGCTACCCGGATAATGCACTGAATACATTTCAGTTAGTCCTAGAATCTTGACTAGAACCAAAAAATGTGATCATATTACTCCAGTGCTAGCCTCTCTACACTGGCTTCCTGTTAAGGCTAGGGCTGATTTCAAGGTTTTATTGCTAACCTACAAAGCATTACATGAGCATGCTACCACCTACCTCTCCGATTTGGTCCTGCTGTACATACCTACGATCACAAGACGCAGGCCTCCTTATTGTCCCTAGAATTTTTACGCAAACAGCTGGAGGCAGGGCTTTCTGCTATAGAGCTCCATTTTTATAAAATGGTCTGCCTATCAATGAGAGAGACGCAGACTCGGTCTCGACTTTTAAGTCTTTATTGAAGATTCATCTCCTCAGTAGGTCCTATGATTGAGTGTATTCTGGCCCAGGGGTGTGAAGGTGAACGGAAAGGCACTGGAGCGGTTCCCCTCTCTCCACTGAGATAATCTGCCTCTGACCCTTTACGGGGGCTAAGTCACTGGCTTACTAGTGCTCTTCCCTGCCGTCCCTAGGAGGTGTGCGTCACTTGAGTGGGTTGAGTCACTGACATAATCTCCCTGTCCGGGTTGGCGCCCCCTCAGTTTGTGCCATGGGGGAGATCTTCATGGCCTATACTCAGCCTTGTCTCAGAGTAGTAAGTTGGTGGTTTGTGGATATCCCTTTAGTGGTGTTGGGGCTGTGCTTTGGCAAAGTGGGTGGAGTCATATCCTGCCTGGTTGGCCCTGTTCGGGGGTATTGTCGGGCGGGGCACCAGTGTCTCCCGACCCCTCCTGTCTCAGTCTCCAGTATCAATGCTGCAATAGTTTATGTGTCGGGGGGCTAGGGTCAGTCTGTTATATCTGGTGTAATTCTCCTGTCTTATCGGTGTCAGGACCTGAGCCCTGGGACCATGCCTCGGGTTCACCTGGTTGTGCTGCTGCTACAGTTTCAACTGTTCTGCCTGTGACTATGGAACGCTGATCTGTTCACCGGACGTGCTACCTTGTCCCGGACCTGCTGTTTTCGACTCTCTCTTTCTACCTCACCTGCTGTCTCGAACTCTGAATGCTCAGCTATGAAATGCCAACTGACATTTATTCCTGAGGTGCTGACCTGTTGCACCCACTACAACCACTGTGATTATTATTATTTGACCCTGCTGGTCATCTATGAATGTTTGAACATCTTGGCCATGTTCTGTTACAATCTCCACCCGGGCACAGCCAGAAGGGGACCCCTCAGAGCCTGGTTCCTCTCTAGGTTTCTTCCTAGGTTCTGGCCTTACTAGGGAGTTTTTACTAGCCACCGTGCTTCTACATCTGTATTGTTTGCTGTTTGGGTTTTTTCGCTGGGTTTCTGTAGGGAAACTTTGTGACATCGGCTGATGTAAAAAAAAGGCTTTATAAATAAATGTGATTGATTTATTGAAGTCAGCACTCCTGCTGCAGACACTTGATACATAGAGCCCTCCTACAGTTGTCCTGACCCCTAAAGGTAGTACTGACCCCTACAGCTAGTCCTGACCCCTAAAGGTAGTACTGACCCCTACAGCTAGTCCTGACCCCTAAAGATAGCACTGACCCCTACAGCTAGTGCTGACCCCTAAAGGTAGCACTGACCCCTACAGCTAGTCCTGACCCCTAAAGATAGCACTGACCCCTACAGCTAGTCCTGACCCCTAAAGGTAGTACTGACCCCTACAGCTAGTCCTGAACCCTAAAGGTAGTACTGACCCCTACAGCTAGTCCTGAACCCTAAAGGTAGTACTGACCCCTACAGCTAGTCCTGAACCCTAAAGGTAGCACTGACCCCTACAGCTAGTCCTGAACCCTAAAGGTAGTACTGACCCCTACAGCTAGTCCTGAACCCTAAAGGTAGCACTGACCCCTACAGCTAGTCCTGACCCCTAAAGGTAGCACTGACTCCGACAGCTAATCCTGACTCCTACAACTGGTCCTGACTCCTACAGCTAATCCTGACTCCTACAACTGGCCCTGACTCGTACAGCTAGTCCTGACTCCTACAGCCAGTCCTGACTCCTACAGCTAATCCTGACTCCACCAGCTAGTCCTGAGTTCTATAATTGGTCCTGACTCCTACAGCTAGTCCTGACTTCATGGCCTCGATGGCCTCTTCTTCCCTCCTTACCTTACAGCTCTGGCACATTCCTCCAGCAAACAGAGGGTGTTCACGGGAAACATTCAAACTTCCACAGGAGATGCAGATGTCTGTGGAGAAAGACAGAATGTAATTGGTGCAAGCCAGAGACGTAGTGGTAAAACCAACAAGTGGGTATACCCTGATCGCTCAGAGATGTAAATCAATAAGTGGGTAACTAATCTCTGATGGAGAGACGGTGCTTTAACATAATAGGCGCCTAGCAACTACTTACAAAAGAAAAAGGTGCGTAAACAGAGTACTTTATGAACATTTATACAACGGGTGTGTCTAATCCTGAATGCTGATTGGTTAAAACCACATTCCAGCCAGTGTCTATTCCACAAGTTACCACCAGCTAAATCTATGATGTTAAAATGCCTATTTACTCTGTTCCATCTGACTGCACAATCCAATGTCAAGAAAGTTCAATGCCCACAAGACCAACTGGAGGTCTGAAAATCCCACTGCCATGCACCCAGCCTTGGACCCAAAAGGAATAATTGAACAGATCATGTAGAATGTACATTTCATAAGGAAAGCCAATATGCTTTGAGGATATAAAATAGTCACTTCGTTCTGTTTGATGCCCACTGAACACGAGCCTGGCTACCTGAACATGACCCTGGCTGCCTGAACACGACCCTGACTGTCTGAAGACGACCCTGGCTGTCTGAGAACGACCCTGGCTGTCTGAACACGACCCTGGCTGTCTGAACACAGAGACAGAACACTTACCCTCTATGCTTCTGCACTTCTGTCTCACTTCATACACAAGTCTCTCTGGAAAGAGACAGACAGTTTCAGATCAGGATTAGATATGCATGTTTGTTGTATTATTCGTGGGGGACGACATGTTTACTGTTGTTTACATCTGCAGACATACTTCCTCCTACCCCTCCATTTGCTTCACATATATTAAATAGATCTATCTACAATATAAAGTGTATTATAACGAGAGTTAGGCTGAGTACATTTATAACAACTACATAAAAGCTAGATAAGAGCTACATAACATTTACCAGCTACATAACATACAACACCTACACTCATTAACAGATTTGATGTGTTAACCCTTTGACTTCTAGTACAAGCACCTGCTAACCTGTCACCACACACACACACACACACGCACACACACACACACACAGCCCTGAGATCCTCCCTGAGGAGGAAGTATATAGGGGTCACAACCCCTATTTAAGCCACTTAAAGGAGCCGCCTTACCTCTCGTCCCCTCATCAATCATCTCCTTGACCTTGGGTTTCTCGGCTGCTGTGCTTTTGCGAGGCTTTTTGGCTGGAGGGGGCGTGTAGGCTGCCGCCTCTGGCTCCACCCAGACGTCAGGGTACACCTCCTTATATGGGTTACGCTCCTCTGGTGGGGGCGGGGCATATGAGTAAGACAATAAACACCTCTGATAAGCAGAGGAAAACAGAGTACTTCCAAAGGACAACCCAAGTCAGATTCTTTATTATGTGCCATGTTAGCTGTTGTGTAATACATCTAGCATATGGTGTAGAAATTGAGCTTCCGCTTTCTTTGTGGCGCTCATTTCGGTAACACTTTACTTAAAGCCTGCCGGTATATTGGATTATTACTTGTTTATAAGCGTGTAGGTAGGTAGGGGCGGTAGGTAGCCCAGCGGCTAAGGAGTTGGACCTGTAGCCGCAAGGTGGCCAGTCTGAATCCCGGGCCAGGCGCTGGAAAAAAGGGGGGAATTGATCTGGCAACTGGAGGGCTGCTGGGATCACATCCTAAAGACATTCCCCTACCGTTGGGCCCTTGAGCAAGGCCCTTATCCCCACAACATGCTCTCCAGCTGCAGTCTGGCCCTGTACTTCTCTCAACTGTGTGTGATGTGTGCTGTCTCGGTGGGAGTTGAGAAGGGAGCAGAGGACACATTTCACTTGGCCACTGTAACGTGGACACTTCAATGGTATTGTAGGTATGAGCCTTCACGTCTTATTAGAAGGGTTGTAACATGATATGAGCTCCTCTTGCCTTCAGGTGGCTCTAAGCTCAGGTGATTTCCAATATATTCACTACAAATCATTGTAAAATAAACATGAAACTCTAACTTACCTTCTGGTGGCTCTAGGCCCTTGGGCCCGGTGGGTTGGAAGCCTGTCATAGCCCAATCTATCATCTGGTTGTTGTGTAGATCCACTGACTTGGAGGTGTCTGTCTCATCGCTCTCTGGACAGGCAAGGAAGGCTTTGCCTGCACGGGTGCTAGCCACCTGCAAAGAGACATGACCTGTCAGTGTTATCATAATTTCATCACGTGTGTGTGTGTGTGTGTGTGTGTGTGTGTGTGTGTGTGTGTGTGTGTGTGTGTGTGTGTGTACAGTGGGGTCCGAAATGATTGACACCCTTGATAAAGATGAGCAAAAATGACTGTGTAAAATAAATAATTAAAATGCTGAGCTATATTGTATGCAAATTATATTATCTTATACTCATTTTATACTAATACAATTGCTTTGTGTTGCTTAAGAAGTAAAACAGCTCTATTTTTGTGTCATTCAACAAATGTAAATGCCTGGAGTTAAAAGTTATTGGCACTTGGATTGGAACTGGTGCTTTGGTCAGATAATATGAAAATAGAGCTCTTTGGCCACGCACACCAGTGGTGGGTTTGGCATCTAAATGACAACGGAGCCGTAGAAAATAACCCAATACCTACTTTAAACCAGTGGTGGGTTTGGCATCTAAATGACAACGGATCCGTAGAAAATAACCCAATACCTACTTTAAACCAGTGGTGGGTTTGGCATCTAAATGACAACGGATCTGTAGAAAATAACCCAATACCTACTTTAAACCAGTGGTGGGTTTGGTGTCTAAATGACAACGGATCTGTAGAAAATAACCCAATACCTACTTTAAACCAGTGGTGGGTTTGGCATCTAAATGACAACGGATCCGTAGAAAATAACCCAATACCTACTTTAAACCAGTGGTGGGTTTGGTGTCTAAATGACAACGGATCTGTAGAAAATAACCCAATACCTACTTTAAACCAGTGGTGGGTTTGGTGTCTAAATGACAACGGATCTGTAGAAAATAACCCAATACCTACTTTAAACCAGTGGTGGGTTTGGCATCTAAATGACAACGGATCCGTAGAAAATAACCCAATACCTACTTTAAACCAGTGGTGGGTTTGGTGTCTAAATGACAACGGATCTGTAGAAAATAACCCAATACCTACTTTAAACCAGTGGTGGGTTTGGTGTCTAAATGACAACGGATCTGTAGAAAATAACCCAATACCTACTTTAAACCAGTGGTGGGTTTGGTGTCTAAATGACAACGGATCTGTAGAAAATAACCCAATACCTACTTTAAACCAGTGGTGGGTTTGGCATCTAAATTACAACGGATCCGTAGAAAATAACCCAATACCTACTTTAAACCAGTGGTGGGTTTGGCATCTAAATGACAACGGATCCGTAGAAAATAACCCAATACCTACTTTAAACCAGTGGTGGGTTTGGTGTCTAAATGACAACGGATCTGTAGAAAATAACCCAATACCTACTTTAAACCAGTGGTGGGTTTGGTGTCTAAATGACAACGGATCTGTAGAAAATAACCCAATACCTACTTTAAACCAGTGGTGGGTTTGGCATCTAAATGACAACGGATCCGTAGAAAATAACCCAATACCTACTTTAAACCAGTGGTGGGTTTGGTGTCTAAATGACAACGGATCTGTAGAAAATAACCCAATACCTACTTTAAACCAGTGGTGGGTTTGGTGTCTAAATGACAACGGATCTGTAGAAAATAACCCAATACCTACTTTAAACCAGTGGTGGGTTTGGTGTCTAAATGACAACGGATCTGTAGAAAATAACCCAATACCTACTTTAAACCAGTGGTGGGTTTGGCATCTAAATTACAACGGATCCGTAGAAAATAACCCAATACCTACTTTAAACCAGTGGTGGGTTTGGCATCTAAATGACAACGGATCCGTAGAAAATAACCCAATACCTACTTTAAACCAGTGGTGGGTTTGGTGTCTAAATTTTGTAAAATGTTTTATTTCACCTTTATTTAACCAGGTAGGCTAGTTGAGAACAAGTTCTCATTTGCAACTGCGACCTGGCCAAGATAAGGCATAGCAGTGTGAACAGACAACACAGAGTTACACATGGAGTAAACAATTAACAAGTCAATAACACAGTAGAAAAAAGGGGAGTCTATATACATTGTGTGCAAAAGGCATGAGAAGGTAGGCGAATAATTACAATTATGCAGATTAACACTGGAGTGATAAATGATCAGATGGTTATGTACAGGTAGAGATATTGGTGTGCAAAAGAGCAGAAAAATAAATAAATAAAAACAGTATGGGGATGAGGTAGTTGAAAATGGGTGGGCTATTTACCAATAGACTATGTACAGCTGCAGCGATCGGTTAGCTGCTCAGATAGCAGATGTTTGAAGTTGGTGAGGGAGATAAAAGTCTCCAACTTCAGCGATTTTTGCAATTCGTTCCAGTCACAGGCAGCAGAGAACTGGAACGAAAGGCGGCCAAATGAGGTGTTGGCTTTAGGGATGATCAGTGAGATACACCTGCTGGAGCGCGTGCTACGGATGGGAGTTGCCATCGTAACCAGTGAACTGAGATAAGGCGGAGCTTTACCTAGCATGGACTTGTAGATGACCTGGAGCCAGTGGGTCTGGCGACGAATATGTAGCGAGGGCCAGCCGACTAGAGCATACAAGTCGCAGTGGTGGGTGGTATAAGGTGCTTTAGTGACAAAACGGATGGCACTGTGAAAAACTGCATCCAGTTTGCTGAGTAGAGTGTTGGAAGCAATTTTGTAGATGACATCGCCGAAGTCGAGGATCGGTAGGATAGTCAGTTTTACTAGGGTAAGTTTGGCGGCGTGAGTGAAGGAGGCTTTGTTGTGGAATAGAAAGCGGACTCTTGATTTGATTTTCGATTGGAGATGTTTGATATGGGTCTGGAAGGAGAGTTTAGAGTCTAGCCAGACACCTAGGTACTTATAGATGACCACATATTCAAGGTCGGAACCATCCAGGGTGGTGATGCTGGTCAGGCGTGCGGGTGCAGGCAGCGAACGGTTGAAGAGCATGCATTTGGTTTTACTAGCGTTTAAGAGCAGTTGGAGGCCACGGAAGGAGTGCTGTATGGCATTGAAGCTCGTTTGGAGGTTAGATAGCACAGTGTCCAAGGACGGGCCGGAAGTATATAGAATGGTGTCGTCTGCGTAGAGGTGGATCAGGGAATCGCCTGCAGCATGAGAAACATCATTGATATATACAGAGAAAAGAGTCGGCCCGAGAATTGAACCCTGTGGCACCCCCATAGAGACTGCCAGAGGACCGGACAGCATGCCCTCCGATTTGACACACTGAACTCTGTCTGCAAAGTAATTGGTGAACCAGGCAAGGCAGTCATCCGAAAAACCGAGGCTACTGAGTCTGCCGATAAGAATATGGTGATTGACCCAATCCTTGGGGATCTCAGACGATATGAAAGAGAGGTTGAACAGGCTGGTAATAGGGGTTGCGACAATGGCGGCGGATAGTTTCAGGAATAGAGGGTCCAGATTGTCAAGCCCAGCTGATTTGTACGGGTCCAGGTTTTGCAGCTCTTTCAGAACATCTGCTATCTGGATTTGGGTAAAGGAGAACCTGGAGAGGCTTGGGCGAGTAGCTGCGGGGGGGGGGGGAGCTGTTGGCCGAGGTTGGAGTAGCCAGGCGGAAGGCATGGCCAGCCGTTGAGAAATGCTTGTTGAAGTTTTCGATAATCATGGATTTATCGGTGGTGACCGTGTTACCTAGCCTCAGTGCAGTGGGCAGCTGGGAGGAGGTGCTCTTGTTCTCCATGGACTTCACAGTGTCCCAGAACTTTTTGGAGTTGGAGCTACAGGATGCAAACTTCTGCCTGAAGAAGTTGGCTTTAGCTTTCCTGACTGACTGTGTGTATTGGTTCCTGACTTCCCTGAACAGTTGCATATCGCGGGGACTATTCGATGTTATTGCAGTCCGCCACAGGATGTTTTTGTGCTGGTCGAGGGCAGTCAGGTCTGGAGTGAACCAGGGGCTATATCTGTTCTTCGTTCTGCATTTTTTGAACGGAGCATGCTTATCTAAAATGGTGAGGAAGTTACTTTTAAAGAAAGACCAGGCATCCTCAACTGACGGGATGAGGTCAATGTCCTTCCAGGATACCCGGGCCAGGTCGATTAGAAAGGCCTGCTCACAGAAGTGTTTTAGGGAGCGTTTGACAGTGATGAGAGGTGGTCGTTTGACTGCGGCTCCGTAGCGGATACAGGCAATGAGGCAGTGATCGCTGAGATCCTGGTTGAAGACAGCAGAGGTGTATTTGGAGGGCCAGTTGGTCAGGATGACGTCTATGAGGGTGCCCTTGTTTACAGAGTTAGGGTTGTACCTGGTGGGTTCCTTGATGATTTGAGTGAGATTGAGGGCATCTAGCTTAGATTGTAGGACTGCCGGGGTGTTAAGCATATCCCAGTTTAGGTCACCTAACAGAAGAAACTCTGAAGCTAGATGGGGGGCGATCAATTCACAAATGGTGTCCAGGGCACAGCTGGGAGCTGAGGGGGGTCGGTAGCAAGCGGCAACAGTGAGAGACTTATTTCTGGAGAGAGTAATTTTCAAAATTAGTAGTTCGAACTGTTTGGGTATGGACCTGGAAAGTATGACATTACTTTGCAGGTTATCTCTGCAGTAGACTGCAACTCCTCCCCCTTTGGCAGTTCTATCTTGATGGAAGATGTTATAGTTGGGTATGGAAATCTCAGAATTTTTGGTGGCCTTCCTGAGCCAGGATTCAAACACGGCAAGGACATCAGGGTTAGCAGAGTGTGCTAGAGCAGTGAGTAAGACAAACTTAGGGAGGAGGCTTCTGATGTTGACATGCATGAAACCAAGGCTTTTTCGATCACAGAAGTCAACAAATGAGGGTGCCTGGGGACATGCAGGGCCTGGGTTTACCTCCACATCACCCGCGGAACAGAGAAGGAGTAGTATGAGGGTGCGGCTGAAGGCTATCAAAACTGGTCGCCTAGGGCGTTGGGGACAGAGAATAAGAGGAGCAGGTTTCTGGGCATGGTAGAATATATTCAGGGCATAATGCGCAAACAGGGGTATGGTGGGGTGCAGGTACAGCGGAGGTAAGCCCATGCACTGGGTGATGATGAGAGAGGTTGTATCTCTGGACATGCTGGTTGTAATGGGTGAGGTCACCGCATGTGTGGGGGGTGGGACAAAGGAGGTATCAGGGGTATAAAGAGTGGAACTAGGGGCTCCATTGTAAGCTAAAACAATGATAACTAACCTGCACAACAGTATACAAGGCATATTGACATTTGAGAGAGACATACAGCGAGGCATACAGTAATCACAGGTGTTGAATTGGGAGAGCTAGCTAAAACAGTAGGTGAGACAACAACAGCTAATCAGCTAGCACAACAACAGCAGGTAGAATGGCGATTGACTAGGCAGAGGGGGGGTCGGATTAACTACACACAGAGCCTGAGTGCGGCTGGGGCCGACAGATAAAACATAAACAAGCAGAATGGATTACCGTGATTAATGGACAGTCCAGCATGCATCAGCTATGTAGCCAAGTGATCAGTGTCCAGGGGGCAGCGGTGGATGGGGCAGGGAAGCTGGACTGGCGAGTGTTATCCAGGTTAGAAAACTAACAATGACTAAATAGCTTGTAGCCAGTTATCTGGTTAGCTTCTGGAGGTTCTTGAGTGTGTTCTAAAAATTTTAAAATAATAGCGGTTCCGTATCACATTGGGTGAGGCAGGTTACCGGAAGGTATAAACAAATTAAAAATCGAAAAGGGATAGAAAGTAAATATGGGTTCAGTGAGTGTTTGGGACGCGGCGATTCAGACGGTTAGCAGGCCTGTGCTAACAAGCTAACAGTTAGTAGGCCGGTGCTAAACACGGTAGCAGTTAGCGGACCGGGCTAAACAAGCTAGCAGTTAGCAGGCCGAATTTGCAAGCAAGGAGATAGCAAGGGCTAGAGAGTTAGCCTTTGGGGACGTCGCGATGGGGTGAGTCTGTTTATTCCTCTTCATGCGGTGACAACGGATCCGTAGAAAATAACCCAATACCTACTTTAAACCAGTGGTGGGTTTGGTGTCTAAATGACAACGGATCCGTAGAAAATAACCCAATACCTACTTTAAACCAGTGGTGGGTTTGGTGTCTAAATGACAACGGATCTGTAGAAAATAACCCAATACCTACTTTAAACCAGTGGTGGGTTTGGTGTCTAAATGACAACGGATCTGTAGAAAATAACCCAATACCTACTTTAAAACAGTGGTGGGTTTGGCATCTAAATGACAACGGATCCATAGAAAATAACCCAATACCTACTGTAAACCAGTGGTGGGTTTGGCATCTAAATGACAACGGATCTGTAGAAAATAACCCAATACCTACTTTAAACCAGTGGTGGGTTTGGCATCTAAATGACAACGGATCTGTAGAAAATAACCCAATACCTACTTTAAACCAGTGGTGGGTTTGGCATCTAAATGACAACGGATCTGTAGAAAATAACCCAATACCTACTTTAAACCAGTTGTGGGTTTGGCATCTAAATGACAACGGATCCGTAGAAAATAACCCAATACCTACTTTAAACCAGTGGTGGGTTTGGCATCTAAATGACAACGGATCCGTAGAAAATAACCCAATACCTACTTTAAACCAGTGGTGGGTTTGGCATCTAAATGACAACGGATCTGTAGAAAATAACCCAATACCTACTTTAAACCAGTTGTGGGTTTGGCATCTAAATGACAACGGATCCGTAGAAAATAACCCAATACCTACTTTAAACCAGTGGTGGGTTTGGCATCTAAATGACAACGGATCCGTAGAAAATAACCCAATACCTACTTTAAACCAGTGGTGGGTTTGGCATCTAAATGACAACGGATCTGTAGAAAATAACCCAATACCTACTTTAAACCAGTTGTGGGTTTGGCATCTAAATGACAACGGATCCGTAGAAAATAACCCAATACCTACTTTAAACCAGTGGTGGGTTTGGCATCTAAATGACAACGGATCCGTAGAAAATAACCCAATACCTACTTTAAACCAGTGGTGGGTTTGGCGTCTAAATGACAACGGATCCGTAGAAAATAACCCAATACCTACTTTAAACCAGTGGTGGGTTTGGTGTCTAAATGACAACGGATCTGTAGAAAATAACCCAATACCTACTTTAAACCAGTGGTGGGTTTGGTGTCTAAATGACAACGGATCTGTAGAAAATAACCCAATACCTACTTTAAACCAGTGGTGGGTTTGGCGTCTAAATGACAACGGATCTGTAGAAAATAACCCAATACCTACTTTAAACCAGTGGTGGGTTTGGTGTCTAAATGACAACGGATCTGTAGAAAATAACCCAATACCTACTTTAAACCAGTGGTGGGTTTGGTGTCTAAATGACAACGGATCTGTAGAAAATAACCCAATACCTACTTTAAACCAGTGGTGGGTTTGGCGTCTAAATGACAACGGATCCGTAGAAAATAACCCAATACCTACTTTAAACCAGTGGTGGGTTTGGTGTCTAAATGACAACGGATCTGTAGAAAATAACCCAATACCTACTTTAAACCAGTGGTGGGTTTGGTGTCTAAATGACAACGGATCTGTAGAAAATAACCCAATACCTACTTTAAACCAGTGGTGGGTTTGGCGTCTAAATGACAACGGATCTGTAGAAAATAACCCAATACCTACTTTAAACCAGTGGTGGGTTTGGTGTCTAAATGACAACGGATCTGTAGAAAATAACCCAATACCTACTTTAAACCAGTGGTGGGTTTGGCGTCTAAATGACAACGGATCCGTAGAAAATAACCCAATACCTACTTTAAACCAGTGGTGGGTTTGGCGTCTAAATGACAACGGATCTGTAGAAAATAACCCAATACCTACTTTAAACCAGTGGTGGGTTTGGTGTCTAAATGACAACGGATCTGTAGAAAATAACCCAATACCTACTTTAAACCAGTGGTGGGTTTGGTGTCTAAATGACAACGGATCTGTAGAAAATAACCCAATACCTACTTTAAACCAGTGGTGGGTTTGGCGTCTAAATGACAACGGATCCGTAGAAAATAACCCAATACCTACTTTAAACCAGTGGTGGGTTTGGTGTCTAAATGACAACGGATCTGTAGAAAATAACCCAATACCTACTTTAAACCAGTGGTGGGTTTGGCATCTAAATGACAACGGATCCGTAGAAAATAACCCAATACCTACTTTAAACCAGTGGTGGGTTTGGTGTCTAGATGACAACGGATCCGTAGAAAATAACCCAATACCGACTTTAAACCAGTGGTGGGTTTGGCATCTAAATGACAACGGATCCGTAGAAAATAACCCAATACCTACTTTAAAATATGGTGGTGGATCTTCGATTTTTTGTTTCCTTTTTTGTTTCCACCGATCCTTGTTAAGGTCAACGGCATCATGAACTTTACTCAGTAGGGGCATTTGAAACGTTGAAAACGTGTGGTTTGAATGGAAGAGGGCAGTCCACAAGTGCAGACAAAGGATATCAAGGGTCTGTAATGTTTCTGTATGGAGGAAGGGTCTAAAGTCCCTCCCAATGTGTTGTCCAACTAATAAAGCATTTTAGAAAAGGCGCAGTGCCGTTATCCTCACAAGGTGAGGTATTGAAAGGTATTGAAAACGGGGTGTCAATACATTTTACTCCCATCTTTTTAAGAAAAAAATGATTACTTGTTAAACAAAATCCCTTTCTCTGAGCAATTGTATTAGTATAGAATACTATAATTCCCAGATTTTTGGGAGCATACAATATAGCTCAGTATCTAAATTGTTTATTTTATACAGTCATTTATGCTCGTCTTTATCAAGGGTGTCAATCATTTCATAGCCCACTGTATGTACAGTGCATTCGCAAAGTATTCAGACCCTTTCCCTTTTTCCACATTTTCTTACGTTACAGCTTTATTCTAAAATGGATTAAATAAACCATTTCCTCATCAATCTACACACAATACCCCATAATGACATCACAATACCCCATAATGACATCACAATACCCCATAATGACATCACAATACCCCATAATGATGAAGTGAAAACAGGTTTTTCAAAGCTTATACACATGTATTAAATATAAAAAACAGAAATGCCTTTGCTTTGACACTCAAAATTGAGCTCAGGTGTTTCCTGTTTCCATTGGTCATCCTTGAGATGTTTCTACAACTTGATTGGAGTCCACTGTGGTAAATCCAATTGATTGGACATGATTTGGAAAGGCACACACTTGTCTATATAAGGTCCCACAGTTGACAGTGCATGTCCGCAAAAGCAAAAACCAAGCCATGAGGTTGAAGTAATTGTCCGTGGAGCTCCGAGACAGGATTGTGTCGAGGCATAGACTTGGGGAAGGGTACCAAAACATGTCTGCAGCATTGAAGGTCCCCAAGAACACAGTGGCCTCCATCATTCTTAAAAAGAAGAAGTTTTGAACCACCAAGACTCTTTCTAGAGCTGGCCGCCCGGCCAAACTGAGCAATCGGGGGAGAAGGGTCTTGGTCAGGGAGGTGACCAAGAACCCGATCACTCTGACAGAGCTCCTCTTTAAAGATGGGAGAACCTTCCAGAAGGACAACCATCTCTGCAGCACTCCACCAATTAGGCCTTAATGGTAGATTGCCCAGACGGAAGCCACTCCTCAGAAAAAGGCACATGACAGCCTGCTTGGAGTTTGCCAAAAGGCACCTAAAGGGCTCTCAGACCATGAGAAACAAGATTCTCTGGTCTGATGAAACCAAGATTGAACTCTTTGGCCTGAATGCCAAGAGTCACATCTGGCGGAAACCTCACACCATCCCTACAATGAAGTATGGTGGAGGCAGCATCATGCGGTGGGGATGTTTTTCAGCGGCAAGGACTGGGAGACTAATCAGGATTGAGGGAAAGATGTAGCAAAGTACAGAGAGATCTTTGATGAAAACCTGCTCCAGAGCACTCAGGACCTCAGACTGGAACGAAGGTTCACCTTCCAACAGGACAACAACCCTAAGCACACAGTTATGACACCGCAGGAGTGGCTTTGGGACAAGTCTCTGAATATCCTTGGGTGGACCAGCCAGAGCCCGGACTTGTACCCGATCAAACATCACTGGAGAGACCTGAAAATAGCTGTGCAGCGATGCTCCCCATCCAACCTGACAGAGCTTGACAGGATCTGCAGAGAAGAATGGGAGTAACTCCCCAAATACAGGTGTGCCAAGCTTGTAGCGTCATACCCAACAAGACTCGATGCTGTAATCGCTGCCAAAGATGCTTCAACAAAGTACTGAGTAAAGGATTTGAATACTTATGCAAATGAAATATTTCTGTTTTTAATTTGTAATAAATTATGCAAAAAGTTCTTAAAATCTGTTTTTGATTTGTCATTATGGGGTTTGTGTTTAGATTGATGAGGAAAAAAACAAAAATGTAATCCATTTAGAATAAGGCTGTAACGTAACAAAACATAGAAAAAGTCAAAGGGTCTGAATACTTTCCCAAGGCACTGTATGTATGTATACTAGCAGGTATTTACATTGACATTTTAGTCATTTAGCAGACGCTCTTATCCAGAGAGATTTACAGTAATGAGTCATTTAGCAGACGCTCTAATCCAGAGAGATTTACAGTAATGAGTCATTTAGCAGACGCTCTTATCCAGAGAGATTTACAGTAATGAGTCATTTAGCAGACGCTCTTATCCAGAGAGATTTACAGTAATGAGTCATTTAGCAGACGCTCTTATCCAGAGAGATTTACAGTAATGAGTCATTTAGCAGACGCTCTTATCCAGAGAGATTTACAGTAATGAGTCATTTAGCAGACGCTCTTATCCAGAGAGATTTACAGTATTGAGTCATTTAGCAGACGCTCTAATCCAGAGAGATTTACAGTATTGAGTCATTTAGCAGACGCTCTTATCCAGAGAGATTTACAGTAATGAGTCATTTAGCAGACGCTCTTATCCAGAGAG
This sequence comes from Oncorhynchus clarkii lewisi, assembly GCF_045791955.1. Classification (NCBI taxonomy): domain Eukaryota; kingdom Metazoa; phylum Chordata; class Actinopteri; order Salmoniformes; family Salmonidae; genus Oncorhynchus; species Oncorhynchus clarkii. The sequence goes on along the minus strand of NC_092171.1, from coordinate 35,749,648 downwards.
ATTTACAGTATTGAGTCATTTAGCAGACGCTCTTATCCAGAGAAATTTACAGTATTGAGTCATTTAGCAGACGCTCTTATCCAGAGATTTACAGTAAGTATTATAAGCCTCTGTCATTACTACAGAGTACACCTTCTTGGAGCCATTCTATAATAATAATAATAATAATAATAATAATAATAATAATTTGGTGTGTGCTTATTTGTCTTACTTCACACATATACAAGTGAGTATTATACGCAGGTGTGAATTAGAAATGTGTTTTTTACACATCCCAACTCCCCCTGCGACTCCCTCGGAGAGTGGATCACGGCCAGGGTCAGCAATTATCATCACCGGACCAGGAGCCAATTAGAGTTTAGGGCCTTGCTCAATGGCACATCGGCATCACCATTCTAGAGGGTTTGATGCCTCTTTCAACAGTCTATGGCAGGGGAATGGTTTACCAAGAAAAACTTCCAAAATGACTAAAGAACTAATCTCTTTTTGACCTTAGATGTGGTAAATTTGGAGTGTTCAAAATTATTATCAGTATGTTCCGGCCCCCCGGAAATTCCTCTCAGACAAAAATCGGACCCCGCGGCTGAATCTAGTTGCCTACCTATGGTCTATGGTTTTGAGATGTGCTGTATCTTTGAGCTATCCCTCCAAGTGCACAAAGCTGGTAGACATGACATTATCACAATCAAACTACAACCATTACAATGAAATTATAATCCATTACAACCAGATTATAATCCATTACAACAAGATTATAATCCATTACAACCAGATTATAATCCATTACAACCAGATTATAATCCATTACAACCAGATTATAATCCATTACAACAAGATTATAATCCATTACAACCAGATTATAATCCATTACAACCAGATTATAATCCATTACAACAAGATTATAATCCATTACAACCAGATTATAATCCATTACAACCAGATTATAATCCATTACAGCCAGATTTTAATCCATTACAACAAGATTATAATCCATTACAACCAGATTATAATCCATTACAACCAGATTATAATCCATTACAGCCAGATTATAATCCATTACAACCAGATTATAATCCATTACAACAAGATTATAATCCATTACAAACCAGATTATAATCCATTACAACCAGATTATAATCCATTACAACCAGATTATAATCCATTAAAACCAGATTATAATCCAGGTCTAGTTGTGAACTGGTAATAATGACGTAATTTCAAACAGTTTAACCCGCTGCGAAGACTGTGATGGGAAACGACTGAATACTGTGAATGAAACAATGAAAGCTAACCCCGTACTGACCTGTAGCACCTCGTAGATGGCTTTCTTATACATGGGCTGCTTGATGAAGGTGGGCTGATGGAAGGCGTTGGAGAAGGAACTGAAAGGCAACAGTTTCTCTACACACACCTGTACAACACAACATTGTCATTGATCTTTTTAATTTATTTTTTAATTAGTGGAACAGAAATGGTGTTTATAACGGGTGGTGTTCAGTAGGGTATACTGTAGCAAAACGTTTAAAACGGAAACTGAAAATAACTGTTTTTTATTGGGCAAATTAATCCAGGTAGTCCCTTCCAGTTCCACTCTGTTTTCATCTGTTTGGTGCCTACCGAACACAACACTGTTTCCCTGTTTTACAGTTTTTTACTCACCACTGAGAATTTTCCGTCACCGAACCACATGACCCATCGTGTCCCCTCGGCAGCTCGGCTGCGTCCGGTCATCCACCAGGAGACAATACGACCAGGCCACCAGGAAAACCCCCTCAGCTTCCCCCACACCAGCTCCCCAATGCCGAAATCCCGCCCGTCCTACAGCACAACAAGAACAACGGTCAACAACAATAACACCACCAGGGGTTCCAGAGTGGCACAGCGGTCTAAGGCACTGCATCTCAATGCTAGAGGCGTCACTACAGACCCTGATTCGATTCCAGGCTGTATCACAACCGCCCGTGATTGGGGTAGGTCGACATTGTAAATAAGAATTTGTTCTTAACTGACTTGCCTAGTTAAATAAAGGTTAAATAAATACATAAAAGGAGAACCCCCTCAGCTTCCCCCACACCAGCTCCCCAATGCCAAAACCACACCTGTACTATCATCACATACCCATACTAACAAACAACAATGTACTCACTGAACTATCAGTCAGTGTCTGGTGGATGACCGTCTGCTAAATGGCATACATTATATGCAATTGCTACACTGTGTGTTTACCTCGTACTCCGGCTCAGTATCAGCAGTCTTGGGGGATGTCTTGTCCCCTCCTGCCATGGGGACAGGTTCAGGTGTGGTGGCCACAGTCGGGGACGCTGGGTCCGTGGGCTGCTGTTGTTGTTGTTGTTGCTGGTGGGGTGTGATGACGGACACCTCTTCTTTCTGTTGTGGCTCAGGCTCCATCTCCTCATGGTCCTCCATTAAGTTCAACACTGACACCAGTTGGGCTTTTTTCTCTGCCTGAAACACCACAGAGACAGGGGACAGGGAGAGGTCACTTTTCTCTGCCTGAAACACCACAGTGCATATATATATACAGTGCCTTGCGAAAGTATTCGGCCCCCTTGAACTTTGCGACCTTTTGCCACATTTCAGGCTTCAAACATAAAGATATAAAACTGTATTTTTTTGTGAAGAATCAACAACAAGTGGGACACAATCATGAAGTGGAACGACATTTATTGGATATTTCAAACTTTTTTAACAAATCAAAAACTGAAAAATTGGGCGTGCAAAATTATTCAGCCCCTTTACTTTCAGTGCAGCAAACTCTCTCCAGAAGTTCAGTGAGGATCTCTGAATGATCCAATGTTGACCTAAATGACTAATGATGATAAATACAATCCACCTGTGTGTAATCAAGTCTCCGTATAAATGCACCTGCACTGTGATAGTCTCAGAGGTCCGTTAAAAGCGCAGAGAGCATCATGAAGAACAAGGAACACACCAGGCAGGTCCGAGATACTGTTGTGAAGAAGTTTAAAGCCGGATTTGGATACAAAAAGATTTCCCAAGCTTTAAACATCCCAAGGAGCACTGTGCAAGCGATAATATTGAAATGGAAGGAGTATCAGACCACTGCAAATCTACCAAGACCTGGCCGTCCCTCTAAACTTTCAGCTCATACAAGGAGAAGACTGATCAGAGATGCAGCCAAGAGGCCCATGATCACTCTGGATGAACTGCAGAGATCTACAGCTGAGGTGGGAGACTCTGTCCATAGGACAACAATCAGTCGTATATTGCACAAATCTGGCCTTTATGGAAGAGTGGCAAGAAGAAAGCCATTTCTTAAAGATATCCATAAAAAGTGTTGTTTAAAGTTTGCCACAAGCCACCTGGGAGACACACCAAACATGTGGAAGAAGGTGCTCTGGTCAGATGAAACCAAAATTGAACTTTTTGGCAACAATGCAAAACGTTATGTTTGGCGTAAAAGCAACACAGCTGAACACACCATCCCCACTGTCAAACATGGTGGTGGCAGCATCATGGTTTGGGCCTGCTTTTCTTCAGCAGGGACAGGGAAGATGGTTAAAATTGATGGGAAGATGGATGGAGCCAAATACAGGACCATTCTGGAAGAAAACCTGATGGAGTCTGCAAAAGACCTGAGACTGGGACGGAGATTTGTCTTCCAACAAGACAATGATCCAAAACATAAAGCAAAATCTACAATGGAATGGTTCAAAAATAAACATATCCAGGTGTTAGAATGGCCAAGTCAAAGTCCAGACCTGAATCCAATCGAGAATCTGTGGAAAGAACTGAAAACTGCTGTTCACAAATGCTCTCCATCCAACCTCACTGAGCTCGAGCTGTTTTGCAAGGAGGAATGGGAAAAAATTTCAGTCTCTCGATGTGCAAAACTGATAGAGACATACCCCAAGCGACTTACAGCTGTAATCGCAGCAAAAGGTGGCGCTACAAAGTATTAACTTAAGGGGGCTGAATAATTTTGCACGCCCAATTTTTCAGTTTTTGATTTGTTAAAAAAGTTTGAAATATCCAATAAATGTTGTTCCACTTCATGATTGTGTCCCACTTGTTGTTGATTCTTCACAAAAAAATACAGTTTTATATCTTTATGTTTGAAGCCTGAAATGTGGCAAAAGGTCGCAAAGTTCAAGGGGGCCGAATACTTTCGCAAGGCACTGTACAGTGGGGCAAAAAAAGTATTTAGTCAGCCACCAATTGTGCAAGTTCTCCCACTTAAAAAGATGAGAAATAATCCCGAGATTAGGCTGGTGTAACCGATGTGAAATGGCTAGCTAGTTAGTGGGGTGAGCGCTAATAGCGTTTCAAACGTCACTCGCTCTGAGACATGGAGTGGTTGTTCCCCTTGCTCTGCAAGGGCCGCAGATTTTGTGGAGCGATGGGTAACGCTGCTTCGAGGGTGGCTGTTGTCGATGTGTTCCTGGTTCGAGCCCAGGTAGGAGCGAGGAGAGGGACGGAAGCTATACTGTTATACTGGCAATACTAAAGTGCCTATAAGAACATCCAATAGTCAAAGGTTAATGGACTACACACAGGACTACACACAGACAAGCCAATCACCAGTAGAATCAGGAGTTAGGACTACACACAGAGAAGCCAAACACCAGCAGGATCAGGAGTCAGGACTACACACAGGAAAGCCAATAACCAGTAGGATCAGGAGTCAGGACTACACACAGACAAGCCAATCACCAGTAGGATCAGGAGTCAGGACTACACACAGACAAGCCAATCACCAGTAGGATCAGGAGTCAGGACTACACACAGACAAGCCAATCACCAGTAGGATCAGGACTACACACAGACAAGCCAATCACCAGTAGGATCAGGACTACACACAGACAAGCCAATCACCAGTAGGATCAGGACTACACACAGACAAGCCAATCACCAGAAGGATCAGTGTGCTTCACACATTCTAGTAGTGAACTGACCTCAATGGGTGTAGCATTTCAATATCAACAAGTCAGGGAAAAGTAGCGTAAATTAGGCCTACCTAATGTTTACACAATTATGGTTAAAGAGCAGGAATATGGTAATTATAGCCGTGAACTACTAGATAAATCAGAACAGATCTCCCTTGAAATTGAGGTATTTTGACCACAATGGGACAACCTGGTAAAATAAAGGTTCAATTAAGACAAATAAAAACCAGATTCTAGAACCGTGCCATCCTAAACTTGTATAAACATTATTTTCTCAGTAAAAGTCCACTCTGTTCACTGATACAAAAGCAAACAGGTTTCTCTTCCAAAAGAAAGTGAAAGGAAAAATCCACTCCAAAAATATATTCTGATATTTTTTGCATTATTACAGGCCCTAAATTATATATATATATTTTTTGGCCCTAAATATTTTGCTTGTCAGCAGTCCATTTTTCACTTGCCACCTCAAAACCGGATCATCATGGTGTGGCAAGTGACATGTTGCTTCTTGAAAAACCTACAACCTGAAAACCTGAGCGCTGACATGCAAAACATTTTGGGAATGTACTGTATCAACAGTGGACAAATGACAAAATTATTAAAATATTGTTTTTGAGTGGATTTTTCCTTGAATGCTACCCTGTATAAATAGCCTGTATAAATAAACCTATATATCTGAATAAAGATACAAATCCTATACAATACTTTAGTGTCCAATGTCCAGCACTGGCGGCTGTTCACACAATACAAAGAGAAAACTGTAGTATAGAGCACTGCCCAATAATGTTTCTACCATGTTGTGCTGCTACCATGTTGTGCTACTACCATGTTGTGCTGCTACCATGTTGTGCTACTACCATGTTGTGCTACTACCATGTTGTGCTGCTACCATGTTGTGCTGCTACCATGTTGTGCTGCTACCATGTTGTGCTACTACCATGTTGTGCTGCTACCATGTTGTGTTGCAACCATGTTGTGTTGCTACCATGTTGTGCTGCTACCATGTTGTGCTGCTACCATGTTGTGCTGCTACCATGTTGTGCTGCTACCATGTTGTGCTGCTACCATGTTCTGTTGCTACCATGCTGTGCTGTTGTCATGTTGTGTTGCTGCCATGCTATGTTGTCATCTTTATGTAGTGCTGTGTTGTCTCTCTTGTCGTGATGTGTGTTTTGTCCTATATTTTTATTTTAAAAAATATATTTTTTTATCCCAGCCCCCGTCCCCGCAGGAGGCCTTTTGCCTTTTGGTAGGCCATCATTGTAAATAAGAATTTGTTCTTAACTGACTTGCCTAGTTATATAAAAGGTTAATTAAATAAATACAATTTAAATATCTGCTGACCAATAGCATCTCTCTATGTAAGGTATATGCTAGGCCCTGACATCTCCAGGCAGTAGACAGAGGGAGAGTTCACTGGGTTTTGGTACCTGACACTGAACCAATCACACAGAGAGGACGAGAGAGAGGCCCTACATCCCCTCTCACACTAAATTCCCAACAGCTGCACTCATCCTACTGCAGTCTGCCTCTCTCTCTCTGTCACGTTCTCTCTCTCAATCAAGTTCTCTCTCTCTCTGTCACTTTCTCTCTATCAGGTTCCCTCTCTCTCTTGCTCTGTCACTTTCTCTCTCTCTGTACCAGGTTCTCTCTTTCTCTCTCTATCAGGTTATCTCTCTCTCTCTATCAGGTTCTCTCTCTCTCTGTCACTTTCTATCTCTATCAGGTTCTCTCTCTCTCTCTCTCTCCCTGTCACTTTCTCTCTTTCTATCGGGTTCTCTCTCTCTGTCACTTTCTCTCTTTATCAGTTTCTCTCTCTCTATCAGGTTCTCCCTCTATCTTTCTATTTTTCTCGCTCAGTCGCTGTCTATCTCTTTATCTCTGTTGATCTATATCTCTCTCCTTGCCTTTCTCTTTTACACACAGTATATATCTCTCAAAACACACACACACATGTGAAAACCCTTCCCTGCACTTATTCCAATGCTCTGGTGCAAAATCTTTCTCAGGTTTCTCTCACACTATGAGTGTCCCAGGACTGTAGTGTATCAAATAGTGGGTGCTTATATTTGTCCTGTTTCATTTCATGTACAAGTGGGTAACCTGTACAAGTGTGAGGTGTGAAATGAAAATTGAATTTTTGCATATCCCAACTCTCCCTGAGACACCCTCGGAGAGATAAGGAGAGGGCTGGGAACAAACCCTAAGCCCCCGTCTGAGTCCCTTCCCTTCCTCCCTCTCTGCCTCTCGCCCTCCCTCCCTCCCTCCATACAGTAGGCCCTCAGGGAGAGGGGGTGGATGGGGAGGGGCTGGTGAGGCAGAGCAGAAACATGTGGTGTTCAATCAAGAGGCTCTGCTCTAGTTTATAAATATCTGCAGTAAGTAGTGGATGGCTTCCTGGTTCAAAGCCCTCCTCAACCATATGTGTTAGAGTGTTGGTTCAGCTGGCTCCGCTAAAGGTTATACAGGAGGCAGGGGATTTGATGTGTAGAGGAGGGAAAATATGTCCTGTAAAAAAATAATACTTTAAACACTGTTTTCTTCTAAGTCTATGATGGTAATAAACTTTTTACCAGGTTTTAGTTGAACACAGGAGTCAGGGGATGAGCAGAGTATAGAGGTGGTGTCCTCTTGGACGTGTGTTAGATTTAAACAAACTTGTGAATCAAAACACACTGATTCAAACACTCTGAACCAAATAAACTTGTTAATCAAACACTCTGAACCAAATAAACTTGTTAATCAAACACACTGATTCTAACAAACTTGTGAATAAAACATCCTGATTCAAATACACGGATTCAAACAAACTGATTCAAACAAGCTGATTCAAACAAAATCCAAATATATTATCTACTTATAGTAATAAAGTTTTACTATGTTTTCTTATGCAGTCGAATAATTGATTTGGTGCCAAGATCATTCCTGGCAAGTCAAATCTGTTACAAGTGCACCTGTTGATACTGTGGACACAGTATGGCACAACAAAGGAATCTCTGCTAATCATTGACTGGAAAAATACAAAATAAACTGACTTCAATGGGTTCAGACTCATTGATAATGTAACAGGCCATCTGGTGGGACTACAACACAGTAAGTAAGTTACAGGTAGATTTTAAGGAAGTGAGGAAAACTTATGCACTCACTACTGTAAGTCGCTCTGGATAAGAGCGTCTGCTAAATGACAAAAATGTCAAATAGAAATGTAAAATCCTGTAGGCTACTGTACAGTACTGTTACAACGGTACTGTGGTGGCCATCTTGGCACGTTTTGGGGGAGTAACTGCTCTCTCCAGGGTGCTGCTAGTGGGTCATTTATCCTCAGAATCAATGGAAAGCTGACTCTACCAAACAATGGTGGGGGAGGAATAGCGTACAGGGGCTATAAGAACCAGATATTTGTCTCTGGCCTTTTTCCCAGTTGTAAATGCCCCCTTTTGGGGCCTCTCTCTCTCACGTGAGAGTGCAGCTACACCAGGCAGGCAGTCTGCAAGACAGGCTCTCTAGATCTACAGGAGAGAAAAAATAAAACGCACAAGAGGTAGTGGGGAGAGAGAGAGAGAGAGAGAGAGAGAGAGAGAGAGAGAGAGAGAGAGAGAGAGAGAGAGAGAGAGAGAGAGAGAGAGAGAGAGAGACAATGCAGTCTTTATCATTTTACACACGCTGCCTACCACTGACAACTTCAGAAATACCAGCTAGCTAGCAGCACATATACACTATGTGCCAACTCAGAGATCAACATAGAAAATGACACCATGAATGGATACTAAC